>NC_069679.1:44853987-45157018 GCF_023699985.2 Odocoileus virginianus | reverse complement strand
TCTCTGTGGCCCCCTTTGCAACTGTGTGTCTAGCTGATGTCCTCTCTGCCAAAGCTGACAGCCCCGAGACATCACTGCATGATCATGATTGGTAAAATCAGACTCAGCACCAGCCTGCCATTCACTTGAATCCTGGTTTTACCCTTTCGTGTTGTGTGGTCTTGAGCAAGTCATTTAACTTTCCCGTGCCTCAGTTTCCTCATCTGTGCGATGGGGATCTTAATCATCCTACCTCACAGGGAATTAGATTGAGTAGATGTGTAGAACGTCTCAGGATAGGTTCTGGCACACAGTGGGTGCTGTGCTATCTGACAGGCCTCCTCTGATGTCAGTGGGTTCTTACCCAGCCCCTTGTGAGCAGTTTAACAAACCTATTCAGCTCTGTGGCTCTAGGATCTGCCTGACTCCAGGCCTGAGCTCACTGGGCATAAGAGCAGTGTGGTCTCTGCCTCTACCTGTAACTCAAAACTCCTCCTTGCCTCTCAGGGTAGATTATAATCAAAATCAGAGTAGGATTATACATTTGCCTTACTTTTTAATCCTCCTCAGTAAACCAGGCAGGAGTCTGGCCTAAATTAAAGGCTAGATAAATACTTCTTAGTGGATTATATGACATCAGCAATGTGGCTAATGATTTTTCACGGTGGCTACACTTGGGATTAAATACAAACTCCTTGACCCACAAGTCATATTCTTGCCCCAGCTTCCTCCCATGTCATCCTCCCCTTGTTCACAAATTAGATCTTTTTTTGGTTTGTTTTACAAAGAAGTTCTTTTTTTAAACTTTTTATTTTGTCTTGTGGTATAGCCAATTAAAAACATTGTGATAATTTCAGGTGAAGAGCAAAGGGACTCAGCCATACATGTACGTGTATCCATTCTCCAAACTCCCCTTCCATCCAGGCTGCCGCATAGCATTGGCTAGAGGTCCATGTGCTATAAAAGGTCCTTGCTGGTTATCCACTGTAAATATAGCAGTGTGTATGTGTCTATCCCAAACTTGCTAACTATCCCTCCCCCACAACAGACTCACAGACTTAAGAGAATGAATTTATGATTGCCAATGTGGGGTGGGAGATTTTTGAAAACAAATTGTTTCCTGCTAGCTCCATCTTTCTCCTTAAGTAGTAGCTTAAAGCCTTACCTCCTCAGAGAGGCTCTTCTAAAGTAAATTCTCTTCTGATGCATTGCTTTTTCTGTCTCAGCTTCTTTATTTTGTAGATCTTAACACATTTGTAATTGGTATATTTTATTTGCTAGTTAAAGTCAGGGTTGTCTCCCTACTAAGTGCTAAATTCTTTTTGGAAATCAGAGTTCAACATGGGCTCACTGAATAAATAAACCAAATTTTACTGTTTTTTTTTGTAGCAGTGGAAGGAGGTGGCTATGAAATCATCAGAGCGTGCCATGGTCTCAGTGTGACAGAAAAAAAAAACACCAAATTATACCCATTATAAATATCAACCCTAGAATCCAGGAGGAACTAACACTGGGAAAAGCAGCATTTACATGCCTGATGCCTGACCCAGGTCTCAGCAATGTGGCCAAGTCTTTCCTGTTTCCCAAGAATCTGGAACTGGAAACACAAGTAAGTCTCTGAATGACATATTTTAACTTGACCTGTGGAGTAGCCCATTGCTTGCTGCCTAAATGGCCTTAATAAAGAGGGTGCATCAGAGTTGTTTCTGCTTCCATTCAAGCAGACATGCAGAGTTAACATGTGCAGTTCCAGATAGTGATCAGAGCAGAGAGACAAAGGCTTAAGCATTATCAGCAGATGAGTGAGGATTAAATCCCAATGAAATAATGTCATCTTCATCTTCAAGAGAGTATGGAGTGAGATTTGTCAAGCGACCAGTATAAAACCTTTAGCAGTTTTCTGCACACAGAGAGGAAAGGAAAGAGAAAATTCAGAAATTGTTGTATATCAGTGTGTTGTAAAAATACAGTCATATTTTAAGTGCACTGGGATTGTCAATATTTCTAGGGAATTATAGTTTTTTTGTTTAGTTTTGTTTTTAAATAGGGCAAATAATAACTTTTTAATATGCCTGTTATGAAATCTGATTCTGAAGTATCAGTCTATTTTAAATCAAGACATGTGTACCAGGAAGGTTGCTGCCCTCAATAGTGACAGAACATGGCAGAGGATAAAGAGAATACATTCAGATGATAAAATATCCCTTATATGTCAAGACTTGAATATCTACATAAAGAAAAGGAAGGAGAAGTAATATTCTACACTTTGATTCCCTTCCAAAGAAGCAGAGATTGCTCCCTTGATTTTATTTCTCTTATAATCTTCCCATATTTTAAATATTTGTTATCTTCTATTTAAACATTTTTCAACTCCCACTATGTGTTTTCTAAAATCAACAAAATTATCATAGCCTGCTATCAACTAATGAGTAGCTTTAAATTACATATTTAAAAACCCCAACCAGATAAACTTTGTTCAACAACTTAACAACTAGGTCAGCTAAGTCTATAAGAAAACCAATACCTATAATCTCAAAATGGACAGAAATGGTTACAAAACAAAACATAGTTACTTGATGAATATATCTGCAGATAGTGAATAAATTAAGATTCAAAAACAATACTCAGATGGGTTAGCTTTTTAACTGCATTTTACATAAATATTTTGCTTACTTAAAAATTTACGTAAATAAAATTGAGATAGTAGATAATTTATTATAACTCATGGTGTTTTTCCTCAGAAGAACAGTGTAAAAATAGCATTATTACAGAAACATAAATTCCTCCTAGCACACTAATATCACATATATTATAAACCAACAAATTTTAAACAATTTATTTAATCAAAAATTTTATCAATTACATATTGTGCTTATTGTGGAATTGTGAAAGATCAGAATTTGGTAAATAATTCATATCTTGTGATTAGAACTTATTGTAAATTATACTTATATGACTAAAGCTTAATAGTGAGAACATGTGAGTGGACACATTATAGACTTAGGTCCTTTTTCTACATCAGGTAGGCATTTTCTAACTGAATCCACCACAATATCAGGCAGTAATTAAGAGGGCAGTTATACTTCAAATTGACTGTCTCCAGAAGAGAATAGGCTGGAATAATGGCCTTGCTACCAAATTTACTAGTCAAATTAATAAAATCAGGTTTCAGCAAAACAGCTTACTGACAGCTATAATCAAATTCCACGTATCAAGGCATTTGACCACTGGGTCTGTTGTGAGATTTACCATTTATCTTCAGTTACACGTGAAGTTCATTGCTTTGTTCACAGAAGTGCATGGAGATCGACCTGGTGCCCTCTTCCTAACAAAACCATTTCACAGTTACTGCATCTTACTCCAGAAAATGTATAACTGATGGGGGTTCTGACCAGGGACGGGGGACCCTGGAGGTATCAAACTTAGCTAACTAGAAAATAAGGGAAGGGTGGGGATAGGAAATGGATCTGAAAACATTGAATTAGGCATAAAGGCATGCACCTTCACTCCTAAATGTATATGAATAAATTCAGCTGTAAAATAGATTGCCAAGGACATGACTCATTTTGTTCTATATAGAAGTCTTAATATGATAAACTCATGATTGGCTTCACATCAACCTTCTATACCTTAAGGGTATATGGAATACATTTTCACAAAGTCTCTGACCACCACGACCTTAACCCCAGCTCTGCCACTGCCTCTAGCACATTGAGAGCAACACTGGGATTTATCAGCTGGGCCACCTCAACCCTCACATCTATTCTGACCGTTGACCTCTAGAAAAACAGAATAAAGGGGTGAGAGTGGGGGTGGGGTGAAAGAAAAAAGAATCAAAATACATTGAGGTTTGAAGTTGCTGAGATATATAAGGATTACAAATAATACATTAATTTTAAACAAATTTGAAGGCAGAGTTTTTTGGTAAAGGTATTTACTTATGAAATATTCCTTATTTTTAAACATGTACTAACATCATGGAAACTACTATGACTAAATTTTAATTTTTAACCTCAATCTAAGACTTCATATAATTTTAAAACCAATTTAAGAAGTGAATATTTATGGAAAAGTATTTCTATATAATGATACAAAGATTATATTTAAGTTTAAAATTACCTGTTATATACAAAACAGTAAAATTGTACTGCTTCTAATTATTACAAAATGTCATTCAACCTGCATTTTTTATTCTTTTATACCAGGTATGCTTATTTTTTTACTTTTAAAATATTTCAGAAATAGTTTTTTTTCCCCCATTTTCTTGGTTGAAGATTATTTTACTTAGAGGATACAATATTCCTAGAGATTTGACTCTATCATTTATTCACTTCTGTTGTCAATTAATTTAATTAGGTAAATATCTGACTGAGTTGATCTGTAATTTTGCAGGGAAAAATGAAGAGTATTGGATAAGGAAAAATCAGGGAACAGTCTCTTGAATAAGATGTTGACTGGGTGAGGGTGGAGTCACATGGAAAGTCACTTTTTGTTTGAGGGGCATGATGGTCATGGGAGGACAGAAACTTTTTAATTGCAATCAATTTCTCCTTGGTATATGGCAATGGTTTCCTTCAGGCAAAGAATGGGTGACCAAACCTCCAGCAGGATGTCAGCACCAATTCTCTGTACCTTCACTGTAGTTCTGGCAACCCATGCCTCCACTTACACAGTTTCATATCATGCTTTTGTACCCAGCTATACAAAAAGCTTCTCCTGTCTCTTCATTCTTCCATTCCAAACACTGTCCTAACTGAACACTAATATGATAGGTAGAATTCTACGAATAATCCCCAATAACCTCATCCTTAAGTGAGTCTTTCCCTTGTGAATACATGATAGCACTTCAGTGATTATGTTGTTACATGGCAAAAAGTAACACTGCATATATAATTAAAGTTTCTAATTTGCAGACCTTAAAATAGGGAGATTATTCAAGTGGGCCAGGCCGAATAGCCATTTTTCTCCAGCTGATAGAAGAGGGGTACCTCAGAGAGATTTAAAAGCATAAGGAAGCAAAGCGTCATTGAGGACTTTGAAGATAGAGGAAGCCAGGAAGAAGAATCAGGGAGTGGCCTGGAGGAGTAACAGCACCTCCAGCTAGCAAAGAACCTCAGACCTGTAACCGTAAAGAACTAAATTTTGCCCAGGACTGAATGAGCATAGAACTGAAATCTTCCCAAAAGCCTCCAGTTCACAGTCCAGTTAGCTGAACCTTGAATTCAGCCCTAAGCAGCGAACCTGGTTGAGCTCACCTGGACTTACAGAACTGTGAGTTAATGAATGGGTGTTGTTTCAAGCTGCTAAATTTGTGATGATCTCTTACGCAGCAATAGGAAACTAATGCAACTAGCACTTGTGCGGTGCTTTTTCTTTAGACAGATTTAGATTTCAAATTTTGTTGTTGTTTCCACTATCTTACAAGTGAAAGTCTGCTTCTTAAGCAAAATAAATAGCTAAATACATAATTGTGTAAAGTCATAAAAATAAACGTGAAGCCTGGCTAGACATTTCTTACTTTTTAATAACTCCCTTCTACCCTCATTCTCTGAGTATTAGGAACCATGAAGAGATTCACTGAATAGCTGAGATTGAGCTTTAATATACACCTCAAAAATTGCCTGGGACTTTCCTGGCCGTTTAGTGTTTGGGACTTTGCCATCCAGGACAGGGGGTGAGGGTTTGAACCTTGGTCAGGGAGCTGGGATCCCATATGCCTCATGGCCCAAAAACCAAAACATAAAACAGAAGCAATATTGTAACAAATTCAATAAGACTTTTTAAATGGTTCATATTTTTTAAAAATCTTTTAAAACAATGCCTTTTAATACTCTTGATTATTTCAGAAGGAATTATATGTTAAGTATATTTTTTCTCCTTATCATCATCATCAAAATTGCCATTAGATATCATTAATTGAGTATATTTTCAGCTTTGCTTAGCACTTAATACACATTTTATTTAATTCTTAATGCAGGAAGGTACACAAAACTGAGGTTGAAAAAGGATGGGTTTCAGGGTATTTGTGTGTCCTGTGGTTGAGGAAGTGGTTAGGGAAGGTATTTTGACTAAAAGCTAGGAAAGGCAAGAAGAATGCCAAGGAGTGGTGTTACATTTCCACCACAGACCATGAGGAATGGCATCTTCAGGGCTCAGTTTAAACTAAATAAGGTGGCAATAAGGAGAAGATAATTGAAGAAAGTGTTTGACTGGTGAGGTAGTCAGGAAATTTTTCAACAGATCATGTAAAAGATGATGAAGATTCCAATCCATCTGGCCTTACAGTATTTTAGTTTTAAATATTTTTCTACTTCTGAAGTATACTACATAATTCCATGATTTACTGGAGACTTACAAGATAAATGTAGAATGTAGCTTATCTTTCAGATGATCCAAGTTCATCACAATACTATTGACAGTATTGAGGTTAAGAAGCAGTAATGCCCTTTGGAATTACTGAGATAAGTTGATAGTGTTCTTTGGTGGGTTCTTAACTCTATAGAACCATTTCCTTTTCCTTATTCTTTAGCCAGAGCATTTTATCCTATTCTCCTCACCAGCATCACTGTTTCTATAATTTATAATCTGCTGCCACTTCCTCTAGGTGATTTGTATGTAGTTGGATACACCTTATACAGTGGAAGGAATCTTACAGAACATAGATAAGCTTTCTAGCATCAACCTTTGTCCTACCCAGTTCTGAATTAGAAAACATTAAGGAAGCATTATTCAGCCTTAAAAAGGGGATATTCTGATACATGCTACAACATGGATGAATCTTGGGCACATTATGCTAAGTGAAGTAAGCCAGTCATAAAAGGACAAATACTGTGCCAATTCCATTTATATGCGGTACCTAAAGTAGTCAAATTCAAATTCATAGTGACAGAAAGTACAAAAGTGTTTGCCAAGGGCTGAGGGGAGGGGAGAATGAGGACTTATTTTTTGTGGATTTCATTTGGGGAAGATGAAAATGTTCCCAAGATGGTGATGATGGCTGCACAACAATGTGAATGTACTTCAGAATAGTTCAAATGGTAAAATTTATGTTATGTATATCTTACCATACACAAAAAAGCATCTGCATTAGTGAGATTGCCCAAGGAAAATACTAACAAAAAGAGAAGGACACTGAGAACAGGTCCAGGAAACAATAGAGAGAGAGTATACAGAAATAGGACAACCTGGGAAAAAGGGGCTCTTGGCCATCAAGAGAAGGCAGATTAATGTGAGGCTGGGGATGGAGAGAGAGAAGAGAAGGACACAGATGGCAGTGACTGCAGACAAGTACCTGCCGTCTGGGGAAGGACACCTGGATTTGGCATCAGGTAACCTCAAGAACAGCTCTATTACAATAGTGGACGCAGAGCCAGATTGAAATGTCTTAAATAAATGGGAGGCAACAAAACACACAGCATTTTGTAGGAAACTTATCAATTACTTTGTGGCGCTAGTGGTAAAGAACCTGCCTGCCTATGCTGACAGATGTAAGAAATGCGGGTTCGATCCCTGGGTCAGGAAGATCCCTTGGAGGAGAGGATGGCAACCCACTCCAGTATTCTTGCCTGGAGAATCCCATGGACAGAGGATCCTGGCAGGCTACAGTCCATAGTGTTGCAAAGAGTCGGACACAATTGAAGCGACTTGCATGCAAGCTTGCACCAATTACTTTGGGGAGAATGACAGAAAGAGATAATACAATTCCTTATTCAAAATGTTTAGACCATAGTGTTTTAGAATTCAGAATTTTTCAGATTTTGCAGAGAGAAGCTAATGCACAAATGTATATTGTATAACAGCTATAGCAGACTATGGAAGAGCAGGCAGTAATAAAACTTGCCATATATCTACAAAAAAAAAAAAGAATACTTGCACTTTGTGAAATAACATCATGTTAATTAAGGTTTGATTTTGTTGCCTTACCACAAACTAATCAAAAAAGTAAAAATTTTGTTTTCAGAGCTTTTAGATTTTAAATTGTGGCTAGAAGAATGGAAACCTTTATTCAAAATAATTGATAGCTAGTAGGCCAGAGGGACTTCCCAGGTGGTACTGCAGGAGATACAAGTGATAAGGGCTTGATCCCTAGGTCAGGAAGATCCCCTAGAGTGGGAAATAGGCAATCCACTCCAGTATTCTGGAAATGTAAAATACGATTGGACAAAAGAGCCTGGCAGGCTACAGTCTAAGGGGCAGCAAAGAGTTGGACACAACTGAGCTAGTGAACACACACACAGGAGGCCAGAACTAACGAAAAATATATTTTCTCAGATAAGTTGGTAGGGTGCTCAGTTTCCTATAGTATTGGATCATACATTTGACCTCTCCTTATATCTGTGCAGATAAATTAAGTCATCTAATTCCAAACTCCCAGTTTTGCTGTTTATTTATATATTATTAGATTATGACATATTAAAGATTCTTTTAAACTGAGTATTTAAGAAAAGCACAACTTGCTTTGTAAAATCATTGATAAGGGATAGTTTCATTAACATACCAAACCTAGAATGTGGTTTAAAGATAAATGACATAAAATAAGAAACATGTAAAATGTGTTAATCCTAACTAGACTTACAGTTGACACTTCTGGAAGTAAGGAAAGTATGATAACCAAAGAAGGTTATCCAGTGCAAATCAGGGATGAAAAGTAAATTGTCTTGTCAAGCCTTCTTATTCCAGTTCTTTTCCTGGTTCTCAATTTTGATCTATCAGCATACAGTACAATTCCTTTAACCGAAGTTAGTGAAACCGTTTGCTATCCCCTCAAACAAAGAACAAACTGTAAGATGACATCCTGGGTTCCTCAGTGGAGTTCCTGTTACTCTGACTTTTTGGCCTAGAGTGGATGGAATCCACCTGCAGTTGAATGTGAAAGGGAAAAATAATAGGCCAAAAGTCCAATACTTTTGAAAAGGCTGAGATTAGCAGCCAACATTTTTTATATCATACAAGATAAAATCTGACAGCATTCCCATAGTCAAATTTCCTGCCCACCACCAAAGACAAGAACTTGACCTTGATTTGTTTTCACCAGATTCAACCCTGGAAACACAAAAGACCTTTCCTATCAAATCCTAACAAGTAAGTTAATGGTAGAAGTTGGATATTATTGATGCCCCAGATGAATCAAGTGCATTCAATATCCTTTATCTCTCAGCCAAATCAGAGAACCTACTTTCCCAGAGAATAACAATCATTACAGTCCACTGAGTCTTGTTTTTCCAATCGTTTCCGTGGCAGCTGGCTACTGAGAAGTTGTTAGGGAATTGAAAGAAGGCAGCGTGGGGAGGGGCAGATGGCTCCTTTGGGTTTATTTCACCAAACATGGCAGCTGTGAGGCCCACTAATTTTCCAAGCGTTCATATAGAATGCTTGCAAAGGGGCCAAGTTAAAGAAGAGCCACAGAGCAACATTGCTGATGTGTTCCTCTTTCTCTTGCTATAGAATAGCCCCTGAGAACATTAAATGCAGATTTGGAACTAACATATCCAGCCTGCACGTGATCCAAAATGTAATCAGACTGCAGGAATAAGCTAAAACTGATTATTGCAAGTATTTTCTTTACTTAAAATAAAACCTTGAAAGATAGAAAGTAATAAGGGAAACAATAAAGGCAATGACGGTTCCTATGTCTCTGTACCCTTGGCAGATTTGTTATTTTCCATTTTTTATTATAAATGTGAATGTAATGTGATATTTCATTATGATTTTGATTTCCATTTCCCTGATGGCTAACATATTGGTAATCTTTTCCTGTGCTTTTTCACCATTTACATATCTTACTTGAAGGAATACCTATTCAAGTCTTTGTCCTTTTAAAACTTGATCTTTTATCTTTTTGTTGTGCTGTTAAGAAATCTTTATACATTCTGGATATTAAACATTTATGAGATATATGATTTGCAAATAAGTTTTACCATTCTGTAGGCTGACTTTTCACATACGTCATAGTGTCCTTAGATGGACAAAAGTTTTTAATTTTTATGAGTTCCCATTTACTTTTCTTTTGTTGCTCCAGTTTCTTTTCCATTAATGCAACCATGTGGTATGTATGTATATACGTGTGTGTGCGGTGTGTGTAGATAAAGTGATAGGAATAGATATATAGATACATATGTAATATACAAATATATGTATGTGAAATATGCACATACACGTGTGGTTAATTAATAAAAATAAAGCCAGTATTCTCACATACATTAATTTATCACATCTCTTCTACAACATTGTATTATCATCATCATCATTACCATGAGGAAACTAAGACTTTGATCAATTTGTGATTTGCCCAGAAAGTGCACAAATTAAAGTGGCAGAATTTTCTGTCTCTAAACATAAGGCAGTAGCATTAGTTTGATACATTAGGAGTGAATAATGAGCCATATGGAACCACTGGTGGTTTATCATTTCAAAAAAACAGCTTTTAGTTTCATTTATCTTTTCTGTTTTTTTGGTCTCTATTTTATTTCTTCTCTGATCTTTACAATTTATTGCCTTCTACTAACTTTGAGCTGTTGCTCTTCTTTCTCTACCTCATCTAGGTGTAAGTTTAGGTTGTTCATTTGAGATTTTTTTTTCTGGAGGTAAACCTGTATGGCTATGCTTCCCTCTTACAGCTGCTTTTGCTGCATCCCATAGGTTTTTGGACCATCATGTTTTCATTTTCATTTGTCTCTAGGTATTTTTTTAATTTTCTTTCTGAAAATAAAAGTGCTCATAATACCTTCAGGCACTTTTTATTCAGTGATCCATTGGATGTTTAGCAGCATGCTGCTGCTGCTGTTGTTGTTCAGTCTCTAAGTCACGTCCAACTCTTAGCGACCCCATGGACTGTGGTCTGCCAGGCTCCTCTGTCCATGGGATTTGCCAGGAAAGAAATACTGGAGTGGGTTGCCATTTCTTTCTCCAGAGAACCTTCCTGACCCAGGGATCAAACCCACATCTCCTGCATTGGCAGGCAGATTCTTTAGTACTGAGCCACTTAGGAAGCCCACAGCATATTGTTTACAGAAGCTAAATATTTTTTAAAATTTTAATAAAACTCGACAAATATTTGTTAATTTTGTCCCATGTGTCAAGTGCTATGCTGTTCCTAGAACAGAACAGTAAACATTGACAGACACAGTTCTTGCCCTTTTTGGTGTTTTAGGCTATTGAAGAGGGCATATATAACCCTTAAATTTTAAATATAAAATTATATGTGCTGTGAGAACAAATAGCAAAACTTTCCTCTACACTAACTTGCCTTTACCCCTGCCTTCAGTTAACAGCTTAGAATACTTGTAGTACTTTGAAGCCTTTAGTGTAATCCATAAATTATGTGCTTGTATGTTGTCCTATATTTTTTCAAATTGTTTCAAAGGGATGATCTTTTCATGATTTTATAGGAAGGCCATATGTGAAAATTCTAGTATCCTTCAGAGTGGTATGCCCTTCATCAGAATAAGATATAACTGTTGAGCTTAACTAGAATGGTGATAGGAAGATAAAGAGGGAGAAACAGAGAAACTTTCAGTATAAAATAGTACAGTAATACATGAAGGATTTATCATAAGTAATAGTTAATGTTTTTTCAGTGCTAACTGCCATTAAAATATGGTAAGTTTTTGAGGAGTTAAAAGTTGACTGGGATAATAAAAATTGGAAAGAGTAGAACAAGATTCAAACAAAGCAGGACGAATCTCAGAGCTCATAGACACTAATTTCTACTCAAGACGTTGAATTTTGACAAATGTTCAACTATTTAGTAGCTAAAGTCCTGACGAAGTCCATATGTACAAGTGTGTACATAAGAAATTGAATGCACTTGCACACAATACCTGAATAAAAATCTCAAATTATAGTGTAGCTGTGATAAATAGGACCAAGAAGGAAGAAATAAAGATTCCCCATAAAATAGGCAGTAAACTAAAAATACATGTTGAGTAATAACATCAGTAATTATTGTAATAAAGAAGAAAAGGGCTTGGAAAAGGTGATGTAGGAAAAAAGCCCACCCTGTGCTTTAATGTATCCTATTTTTCTTTTCCAAAAACAATCATCCCAAGAGGGTTCCATCTGTAATATAGCACAACAAAATAACGTGGCTCTGAGAAAATGACATACTGGAGAGACTACTGCCTGCCGGATGCTGCATACCCAAAACCTACCCTTAAAATGCATATAATGAAAGTCATACTCTGGTTGTGCTGACAAGGCAGTTGGCACAACATAACTTTACCTCATATCTACAATGGGGTGACCTTGATGAGAAAACCAAGCAAAACTGCCCCTTAGAATGCTATAGTTGGTAACTAGTGGAATTATAAATTTTTAGGATCAAACCCAGGTCTGCCACATTGCAGGCAGATTCTTTACCAGCTGAGCCACAAGGAAAGCTTTATTTTATATTCTATATACTACATATAGTAGGGTTTCCCTGGTAGCTCAGTGGTAAAGAATCCACCTGCCAATACTGGAGATGCAGGTTTGATCCTTGGGTTGGGAAGATCCCCTGGAGACAGAAATAGCAACCCACTCCAGTATTTCTTGCCTGGGAAACCCCATGGACAGAAGAGGCTGCTGGGCTATAGTCCAGGGGGTAGCAAAAGATTTGGACACGACTTAGCAGCTAAACAACAACTAAATATACTATATACTACAAAAGAAGAAAACCAACTAAAACTTGTGGACTGGAAAATTACTTCTCCAGGTAGTGACCTTGTGTGATATTCTGGAGTGACAAAGTAGGAATTTAGATGCATGATTCTATTGTGCTAGGGAAAATATGACTATATATATATACCTGGGAAACTGTATCTTGCATATATCTATATAGCTTCATCCTAAACAATTAAAGCAAACTCAGATCTACAGTAGATTAAACATTGGATGTTTTCTAAAAAATATGTCCTATTAACTATTATTTGACAAGCCTCATCTTATCTTTTTTAAGAGTTTTAGTTTTTAAACTTTCTTTTCTTCTTGTACTTTGAAACCACGGAAGAACAAATGTATCACTTGTATGGCATCATGGTAGATGGATACTTTTATAGCTAACTGCAACTAATTTCACTAAGAAATTAAGAGAGGAAATTTAACACCTGTGGTGAAAATAACTCTGAAATGTATTGTCTTCTTCCTTACTTCCTTAATTTCATATTCATAGGCTTTGTTCCCATTGTCTGTTTATAAGACGGTTTTAAAACTCAGAGTGTGTTTTCCCACAGAAACCATGTCATAACTAGAGGCTGGATCCTCAGGCCTCCCTGCAAGAGTCAACTTCCTGCTCAAGGTCACTCAGCTCAGGTTACTGAGCAGACATAAGAAGAAATTAGCAAAAACAGATTCACAGGGCCTCTCAGCTCTACCCACTCACTGGCCTTGAACCCCAGGCCCCAAACCATTCTTGAGATTTCCTTAGGTTTGGAATCCACCTTGGATATAATACATTTAGATATTCTTCCTGAAGCCAGTGCCTGGGAGAGAGAAAGCCTAGCTCCCAGCAGGAGTCACAGGAGGGGACTGGCAGTTGCCCATAAACTGTGCAAGCATGTCTAAGAGCTTCCTGAGCAAGGGAAATGATTTCAGCATTTTTTTTTTTTTTGGATGACCATCTTCCCAGGAGCACAAGAAAGACTGCCCTGAGCAGTGACTTGTACGTGTGCTTCTCCTGCCTTCCTGTCAGCTGTCGCTTCTGCTGTCAGAGTTCCTGCCACTAACAGTCTCCCCACTTGCAATTTGCTGTTTCTAATCTGTCATCTGAGAAATCAGATGATCAGGGCTGTTAGAACCGTGTGTAAATTGAGAGCCAGGCGCTGAGAGATAGCCAGAGTTCCTCTCCTTCAGGAGAGCATTGGTGGGTTTCCTGGTAGCCATTTCTTTTCTTCTGAGTTTTTTTTTTTAATCTAATTCCCTGCTTGACAGTCTCAGAAAGCTGACCTCCATCTGCAGAAGGAACACACGAGAACAGAAGACAAACTCAGCACAGAGCAAGTGCCCAACACTCAGCCTGGGGATCTTCAGACTCAAACGTTCTCTGTGTTCCATTTCCTCCTCAGCAAAATGGGTATAACCATGCAGAGTTGGTGAAATATGATGAATTAAAATTATAAACTGCTTCGGAATGAGTTGTGAAAATAGTGAACTACCATCACTCTTGGGGGGGGGGGGGGTAGTCTATACACTGCTACTGCAAGGCAATTGAGCCTGTCATCTGCTTTTGTAAATAAAGGTTTATTGGAACACGGCCGCACCCACTCCTTTATGTATTATCAATGGCCTCTGTGCTACATATGAAGGCAGAGTTCAATAGCTGCAACAGAGATCATATGAATCACAAAGCTTAGAATGTTAACTGCCCAACACTTTACAGATGAAGTTTTCTTGGCCTATCTTATCAATAAATGTTTTACTTTCAAGCAAATGTGACTTCATCTTTCCCACACACAAAAACATTCAGTTGTTTAATATAGCATATTTCATAACACAGGCCACAAGCTTAACAGAAGCCCTTTGATAATAATCATAATAATATTTACATTTAATAACACAAATTCATTACACAAGTTTTCTATTATGTAAATTCTTTGCTGTAAACAGAAAAGTCCTCAGAATTAATTTAAATTCACTTCTTAAAAGAAAAATGAACTTGGAACTGAGATTTATTTCTGGTGTGTATTTTAGGGGAAAAAAAATCAGTATTATATTATCCCTGTTGTGTCTCAGCAATGAGAGTGACAAAACTGCCCAGAGTTGTCAGTGCCAAATACAATGTGAGAGCTCAAATATTAATCAAAATGACATCTCCAATTTTTTCCCTTCCTAATCAGGCCTAAACATCATGGGACATCCGGCAAATCAATAAGCAAAACTGGATGCCCTCATCACTCCCAACGTGGCAGCGCTGCACTTTTATCCAGAAGACAAGGGCCTCCACTGCTGCAGAAATACTCTGCTCTGATTGTTTGCTTCTCCCACGAGACAAGCACGCCCACCTATGATCCCATACTTTGCCCTGTTACATATCTGACTATACCTGTCACTGAAAAGATACACCTCTGACGATTTCAAGATAAGATAGGCATGGGTGGTACATGGCTCTAGAATCTACCAGAGAGAATAAACAAGTGAATAAATACATCTCATGAATAAAGTGAGAACAGGTTGTTATAAAGTGTCTGTGAAGAGCTAGTCTCATACCCTGTCCTCCACAACTACAGTAAGGTGACGCAGGACCTAATCTATATCCCACCCCCTAACCTTCCACCAAGGTGGGCCTGTGGTGCAGTTGAGAATTTTAATTACTTTTGGCTTTACTCCCTTTCCCTTGCCTTTTATTTCTAGGTCTCTTTCCCCCAAAATCTGTATCCCATTGACACCTCCCGTTTTTCTTTCTAGGGAGCTCTGGAGTTGCTGTAGTGCTGAAAGATCTGATAAATGCCTGAGTGTCCATTTATTCCTTCTCCATGTATTCAGAGGAGGCAGAGTGCTGGAGAAATGGAGTAGAGAATAGGTCTGTTCACACATAGAACGAAGTTTGGACTTTTTGGCAAGACTGAAAGGATAAAAATAGGAAAAGTTGGCTGGTGTAGAAAATATACAGACTTCTACACAAGGAAGTGAGGCATGTGCCTGTGAATTCCAAAAACCCTAGGGAAGACTTGGAGGAGAAAGCTAAGGCTCTATCTACAGTTGGGCAGCCAGGATCTAAGAGCCACCACAAATGGCCAATGGTAAGATGAACTCATTTGTACTCAATCTATTGAAGTCTAAGAAAACTTTGGTTGGTTCATTCATTCATTCAAGTGCTAGTCATGTCAGTGAACAAGCATATTCTAGACCCTCATAGACCATTTTTCAGCCTAACTGTTTTGGTCCTAGCTGGTACTTTTCTCCCCTAACTTTATGAAACTGTAAATGGAAAGTCTTTCTGATCCTGGATTTTCCCACCTTTACCAGAAAAGGATAAAATAAGTATCAAGTAGAATAAACATATTGGAAGTATATTAGCTAGATGAAATGCAGCGTGAGAAATAAAAAGTAGTTCATTAAATTTTCAACAAAATTGGAATTGCTGAGGTTAAAGGCAGCTCAAAACAAAGCCAATACCAGACACAAACTAAAAGGAACAGCATAGACTTATTCATAAGGAATGAGTGTGGTAAGGAGTTCAGCTGTCAGCTGTCTCCAGAGTGTTGCGGAGCTCAAATAAGATTATCAACCCGAGGAGGCTATGAAAAAGTAAAAAGTCACATCACAAATATAAAGGCAATGATACAATTATTGGTGACAATTTTTCACCAGTTATAAGCTTAAGATGAGTTATGGTAGTTCATAAATTACTACTGTAGATTAGCAAGAAATAAGTAGCCTCATAATTTCATTTGGAACAGATATCCTGTAAGTTAATTGAGCACTAAACATGCACATATCAATTTATATGGCCATTTTAAAACAAATTTTTTTATAGGAAAAAATATAAATAACCAATTGTAGGAGATTCCTGAGTTAAAGTATGGCGTATCCATAACGGCCACTATGTCAATTATTGTTCACTTGTCAACCCACTCCATCCTTCCGATATCCTTCTGTGTCTTGCTCTGTGCCCTTGGCCTATTTCTAAAACTGCCCTTCCTGTCTGACTTTCAGTTGAATTAAACTAATGAAGGTGACTGCAAAAGGAAAGAGAAGAGAATTTCCTCCAGCTCTCTTTGTCTCAGTACTGCATTTCTGGTGGGAGCTCTATGCCTGTGAGCTAAGTCGCTTCAGTCATGTCTGACTCTTTGCAACCCTATGGAGTGTAGCCTGCCAGGCTCCTCTGTCCATGGGATTCTCCAGGCAAGAACACTGGAGGGGGCTGGCATTACCTTCTCCAGGGAATCTTCCGAATCCAAAGATTGAATCTGCGTCTCTTACATCTCCTGTATTGGCAGGCAGTTCTTTACCACCAATGCCACCAGGAAAACCCAGGGAACTCTATGACCCCAGAGAGTAATCACGCCTCTTTGGCTTAAGCTTGAATTGGGTTCCAGTAATACTATTTTCTCATTGTTCACTTCAGCCCTAGAGATGGTAAGAGCTTCCTGATACTGCTAGTGTCCAGGTAATGGCCTCACTGTCCATTCCTTGTCTGTTCCCTAGTCCCTATCCACATCCCTCTAAAGAGTCCTTTCATTACAGTCTCTTCATTTTACCCACCTGGGTTGAATTCAGTTTCTGGCCAGATCATGACTGAAATACAATCCAGACATCTGTTTATTGACATAGAAAGATGTCTGACAGAAAGTAGATCAAAATATTAAGAGCAGCTATCTTTAGGGAGTGGGATAGGATTCCATTTTTATGTTTCTCTCTATTCTTCAACTGTTCTACATTTGATTATATATTTGGGGAGCATAAAAATAAACATTAAAATACAATGTTGGAATAAATATGGTTTCAAGAACTACTAGTGGTTTTTCTTTCCTCCATTACTGCCTGTCCCATCAAAAAGAAATAAATAAAAAGTTGCATAGCTTGCAAGGTATCCTGGTGGAGCAATGGAACCATAAAGACTTATGAGTACCCAGATTTTTTTTATTCTTCCTAGACTCTGTTTTCTAAGAGAAAATATGTTTGATTAGCAAGTATTTAAAATTTCAAAATTAAAAAAAAAATAAAATAAAATTTCAAAATTAAAAACAATGCAGTTGTGCTTTTTAAAGAAATGGATAACCAACAGGGACCTACTGTATAGGACAGGAAACTCTGCTCAATATTCTGTAACAACCTAATTGGGAAAAGAATTTGTAAAAGAATGGATACATGTATATGTATATATATATATATATATATATATATACATATATGTATATATATATAACTTAACCACTTTGTTGACACCTGAAACTAACACAACATTATTATATCAACTATACCCCAATATAAAAAATTAAATAAATACTATCATAACCATTAAAAAACAATGCAGTTGCACACATTTGTCAGTGTATATGTTTTACAGATTCAGATTTCACAAGCAAAAATCAAGATTTTGCCACATTTTTTGATAATATTTAAAATAGTGAACTCTTACTTAAGACTTGACACCTACAGGCACTGTTTACAAGCATTTCAGGTATTTGTTAATGTAAGGGAAGACAAGTACTATTACTCCCATTTCATAGATGAGGAAATTGACATGCAGTGAAGCCAAATTATTTGTCCAAGGTCATATAGTTCTTCATTAGTAGGTCCTGGAGGCAAGCCCAGGCATTAGAACCTATTTTATCCATTATACTCAAACATCACTTAGTTGATAGATTACCTAAGAATTCTTAAGTTCTTCTAGTTCTGTGAATATGTGCAAAGAGCAATGGGGAGCCTCATGTTGGTTCACCACCTACTAGTGTGTAGTCTCGCACATTTACAAATCAGACCTACAGATTCCTCATGGATACAATGAGGAAAAATACCTCTTCTATCTACCCTAGAAATTGTGATAATCTAATGGGAAATGAACATGAAAGCCCATCAAAGCTTAAAGCAGGCACAAATGTAAGGTGATACTATGTTGCATCCTCTCTGTGTCATCATCATTAACACATGAACATCAAATATAAAGAAAATAGCAATTATTTTGGTGAAGTATTGCTCTAAACCATAACATTATAAACTATCCAGTCTGTTAATAACACCCAACATAAAACCACCACGGATTAATCAATACGAATCATGCAATGGTTTCAGTGAAATGTACTCTCCAGTGCACTCCCTTGACTCACATTCATTAATTACTTCACTGTATTTGATTTGTTCCCAGCATTTGCCTGAAATGTGTTGCTCTCAACTTAAGAGTTATAGAGTAAAACTTTTTTAAAAAAACTTAAAACAAAACTATATATTCTCTATGCTATGACATCAAAAGTTCAATTGAACCACTCAGTTTTCAGTTTCCCTGACTCAACTTTTTGGAGTTTTGTAATTAATTATATTCCATTATTACTGATCATCAATTAGCTCAAAATGTTGCTGAGATGGTGAGTATGCTGAAGAAGGCAGAATTCAATGATAATTTGAGACTAGTAGTAGGACACTAAATTTCTCTCTTGTTAATAATTAAAGTAGATAACTTATGTTTTTATTTATAGCTTCCAGAAATATCCGGCTCAGTCCTGTGCACTGCTGTGTCAGCTAATCACCAGTGGGTCAGGATCTGACTTGGGCCATGGTGTTTATTTTCCATACATGCCTGCAAACAAAGCCTTTAAGTGTAGCTCAACCAAAGGGAAAAGGAAGTGAGGGATTTGCATGTATTTTCTGGAACTTTCCACCCAGCCAAATGCTTTGATGCATACATATGTAAAGGATAAAAAGGGGTGTAATTTCAATATACCTGTTTCAATTTCCCAGATGTAAACAGAGTCATCTGCACATCCAACAATCAGAAAGTTCTCAACGGGATGCCACTTTATCATCCTCACAGGGAAAAGGTGCTTCCGGGCACTCAGGAGGCACCTCCGCCCCTCCAGGTGAAGAAGAGCCACAGAGTGGTCACTGCACACACAGCAGATTACCTGATAACTTCGCAGCTGTGGAAAAGAGAAAATCCAGCATTCTTTGTAAGTAAATAGTCAAATGCTTTCTTTAAAATTAAACCTGCTTTCTCCCTTAGTAACATGAGTTTTTGTTAAAACCCCATTTACCAAATGACGGATCTGCTTTCTATAGCACCTCTCCGTATAACACTGCAGAGGGGAGCTTTGCACACCAAATAGATTTTAGATTCAAAGACATATCAGGAAGGTCAAAAGACACATGGCAAGAGGAGAATTCCAGGCCAGATCTACTCATAAGATAAATGAAGGACTTGACCATCACTCAGCAGATTCAGGCAGTGAGGCAGACATCGGAAATAATGCAGAATAAAATAAACCCCAGAACTAATTTGTTGCCACAAAAAGAAGCTATTTGTAGACACAAGCTTAGGCCCAAGGGTATCATGAGCTGGTATTTTCCACTTACAGTCTCAAAATGTGATTTGGTGCTGTTCCCAGAACTATACAAATTCTAATCCAAACAGGAAACTCAGTGTAGACACAATCTAAAAGAGGTAAGCATTAGATAGTTCCAGCTGAATGTACAGCTTCAAAGACACGAGGACCAAAAATAGTCTCACAGGACAAAAATTCTTAAGATACTTTTAAGACATCAGCATGTGGTTACCTTGAGCATAGTTTAGGACAAACACCATTCTTGCCGGGTGCTGCCGAGGCTCACCCAGAAGTTTACAGGGCAGCTCTGTGCCTCACCACGAGGGCCATGCACTGATCAGCCCACAGTGGGGATGGCTGGAGTGGGGGAAGGAGGAGGAGTGGGCATTTTGTCTGTGCTCTCTTTTATCTTTTCTAACCATTTTGCAATATGGATGCTCCTACTTTCCCTAAGGCACCTGGCCAGACTTTTGGCTGCTATGTTAAAAGCATCAGTTGACATCCCTTTGAGAATCTCCCAGTGCCAATCACTGACCTCTCTCAGTGGGGCATTGGGGGATGTGTTATTTTTCCTAATAATAAATTTCTCCTCTCCTTTTTAAAGGAGCCTGCAGAAATTCTGAGGGGGGCGGGAATCAAAAATGACAGGTGATATATGGGGAGGCTGGACTTGTCAAATGGGGCAGATGGCACTGTCGCCCAACTATTACTTCGTGGAGAACCTGCCCAACCCACAGCTTCTAGAATAGACAGCCCAATGTACTTCAGGAAACTCACACACATATATAACACAAGAAAATGACATGTGAACACAGATTCTATGGCTAGAGTAGAGAGTAGACCCCTACTAGGCCAAGTGGATTGTCTTTTCTAGTCATTTAAAGTTGCAAAGCTAAAAGAAATCATAGGAAGTGACAAGATAAAGGAGTAATCACAGAAAAGCAGACCATACTGGGGCAGTGGATTCTAAGAGTAACCTTAGTTTCTGAATTTGAGTTCAAGTTCCACTGCAGATTCTGCTGTAGTGTTTTTGTTTTTAAACTTTTTATTCTGTATTGGAGCATAGCCGATTATGGAGGAGGGCATGGCAACCCACTCCAGTGTTCTTGCCTGGAGAATCCCCATGGACAGAGAAGCCTAGCAAGCTACAGTCCATGGGGTCATAAAGAGTGGGACACGACTGAGCATGCACCCAGGAGGAGGAGAGGTTTCTCCCCCAAACTCCCCTCCTATCCAGACTGCCACATAACATTGAGCAGAGTTCCATATGCTATACAGGAGGTCCTTGTTGGTTGCCGTAGTATTTTGTCTTGGATGCCTAAGGATTGCCTCTTAAGTCCTTTCAATAAACTCCCCTAGTATTTGGCTTTGAATGTGTCCTGATCTTTGGAGCTCTGACTCCAAATCAGCAATGACTGAGGCAGAAGTAAAAGGGGTAAAAAGTGGAACTGATTTGGACTACTATCCTGGAGTCTAAAGGAAAATATATACATATTTTTTAAAAAAGGAAGAACTTCAGGAATAAAAGACATATCAAGGTATCTCAAACCACCAGATAGTTTTTTTTTTTTCTTAAGGGGGGGAGGGGGTTGTAGGGCTCACTTAACTTTGTTATAGTATTTTGTTTAATCATTTCTGTTCCTGAAATACTGCTTTAATTTTTTCTTACTGCAAAAATACAGTGAAAGTTTTCTCTGGTTTTACTTTGGAGCTGATTTTTCATAATATTACTGTGGAGAAATAATTTTTGCAAGTCAGTCAACTAACATAAACTCAGAGAACTCAAAACTTGTTTGTTCATATTTTATCAAAGATACCAGCTTTATGAAGGCTGAATTTAAGCTGACATTGCATGAGAAAATTATATTTGAAAATATTTCCTTTCCTTAGCATAAGGTAAATGCTCATAAATTTGAGAAAATTCAATGTTGAAAATATTTGTTAAATAAATAAAAGAGCAAACAAAAATCTATTTAAGAAAAAGAAAATGTAATGATCATCATTATTATTAAATTGTTAAAGGCAAAAGTTAATTTTAATTTACAATTCCTATATATTTATTTTTCCATTGAGTGTCCATTGAGTGCATGCATGCTAAGTCGCTTCAGTTGTGTCTGACTCTTTGTTATGCTATAGACTGTAACACACCAGGTTCCTCTGTCCATGGCATCCTCCAGGCAAAAATACTGGAGTGGGTTGCCATGCCCTACTCCAGGGAATGTTCCTGACTCATAGATCAAACCTGAGTCTCTTATATCTCCTGCACCGGGTGGTAGGTTCTTTACCATTAGCACCACCTGGAAGCCCTCAGTGTCCATTACTTTTTATTTAAAAAGAAAAGATAATTTCACTAAAAATTAAGATGTAGAAGTAGGGGAAAAAGTGTAAGTAAGTATAAGTTAAAGAGAATTAACTGACTTTTGTAAAGGCAAGAATTGATGAGACTTTTGCTTTAGAACCACTTTATCTGTATAAGCTGTAAAAATAATATAATTCATAACAAATAAGAAAACGAATTCATAAAAATCACCCAGTGGTATTATGGGTATTTTTTCTTTCCGTGGAACGACGAGATATTTTTCCTTAGAGTTTTTAAATGTTCTGAAATGTTATATAACTTAAATTTATGTGTTACGTTTCACCCATCATCTTAACTTACTTTGAAATTCTCTGGAGACATCAAAAGACTTGTTACCAGGCCAGCTTGCAAAAAGAATTTATGCAAAATTTCTTCAGTAAAGATATTCCACAAGATGACCCATGAGTCCTGGTCCCCAGATACCAGCCAACTTTGGTCTAATTTTGAAGAGAGACCATGTGGGTAAAGCAAGGAAGTAACACTGTGATGATGACCTTTGAGAACTTTCTGAGGAAGGGAACCTGGAAAACAAGCAAACACCAAATAATAAAAGAAAGTTATTTTTAAGAAATAGTCCTGAAATTTTCTTTTATAAATTTTTAGTGTAAGAAAACTGCATATAATTAAAAGTAGGCAATTGACTAAAAAAATTAGTAAACAACCCTTTGTTGTTGTTGCACAGTTGCTAAGTTGTGTCTGACTCTTTGCAACCCCATGGACTGCAGCACACCAGGCTTCCCTGTTCTTCACCATCTCCCAGAGTTTGCTGAAACACATCCATTGAGTCATGATGCTATCTAACCATCTCATCCTTTGTCGCTTCCTTCTCTGCCTGCCCTCAATCTTTCCCAGCATCAGGGTCTTTTGCATTGGACCATAAAGAAGGCTGAACACCGAAGAACTGATGCTTTTGAACTGTGGTCCTGGAGAAGACTTTTGAGAATCCTGAGGATAGCTAGGAGATCAACCAGTTAATCCTAAAGGAAATCAACCCTGAATATTCATTGGAAGAACTGATGCTAAAGCTCAATCTCCAATACTTTGGCCACCTGATGAGAACAACCCTTGGATTATTTCAAAAGGCAAGTGCATCACTACAAGCCAGGTCATGCTTTTAATAGAGCACTGAAGCCGGTTGCTCAAAGTCGACTAATTCTTTAAGGATGTTAGCAAGTTACCAGTTCCAGTACCAAGAAATAGCAAACTCTGTCATAAAAGAGTGACAGTTCATACATTCTGGGTCTACAAAAATAATCTCAGAACATTTCTGCTGTCCTTTAAAACAACACGATCACATCTAGTATAAAAGTAAACCAAAGTTTCACAGAATATTTTTGCTTCAGAAGATATTACAGTTTATCTAGTTCCATCACTTCGTTTTACTGATAAAGCATCTGAGGCTCAGAAGGGTTAAGTGACTTGAATTCAAGTGTGCAGAAACACAGCATAATGTTTAAGAGCATAGCTTTGCTATTAAACAAATCTGGTTTTGTTTTTCTGGGTCTGTTGGTTACTAGATGGGTCACCATGGACAACTTGATTTTTCCCTCTAAGCCACAGGTACTGCATCTGAAACAGTGCGATAAAATAGCCCTTACCTCACACAAGACAACTATGTGAAATAAGATAATGTACATAGTTTCTTAGCATTGGCACTTGGTAGGAGAACCTGGGTATGAAAACCTGGGTTTCATACCATATGAAACCTGAGTATTTCATACCACAGCTGTAGTAGAATACAACTTACTGATACCCAGTTTCCACACTTCTTCTTCCTTCATTATTGGCTAAACTCAAAAAAATTAAAGAGGACCACAGACCACAATCTCTTTTTATTTACACTGGGTCCCAAAGAATCATTATTACTTCTATTCCATCAGCCAGCTCTTCATTTTATATCCACTAGCAAACCAAGATGAATATTAATTCAGATGCTACCAGTCAAATGTAGGTATCTACTTTTTTTTTCTGGATAAGATAAATCAGCCAAGATAAAATATGCTAAGGTCTTAAGCTTTTTTACTAACTTTTAGCATCAGCCATTGAGACATATAGCAGTACACTGCTGTTGTCTTCGTTGTTTAGTCACTAAGTTCTGTCTGACTCTTTTGTGACTCCATGGACAGTAGCCTGCCAGGCTTCTCTGTCCTTGGGGACACTCCAGGCAAGAATACTGGAGTGGGTTGCCATGCCCTCCTCAAACAAATTTACCTACACAACTCCAAATCTCAGTTACCTCTATATTTCCTTCTTTTACATAAGACAACTTTCCGCATAATGGTCTTTACTTAATATATTTTTGCTGTTGTAATGCACAAAGGTATGTAAAAACATATTTATATTTCATTGACACAAAAATGAAAAACTAAAATAGGAAGATACCACTTTTTCCCGATTGGAAAATATTAAAAAGTTGACTAGAATAGAAGTTTGGCTAAGGTTTGAGGAAAAAGGCATTTTTATGCATGTGTGTTAGTGGATACACAGGTATATTGATGTACTTTGGAAAACATTTTAAGATATATTTTCAAAATTAAAAATATACATAAAGGTTGATCTAGTAATTCTACTGGAAAATAATTCTATACATGTACCCACATATATGTGCAAAGAGAGTTAATTCTGCGTTGTCTATAGTCTAGCCAAAGGCTAGAAAAATCTTAAACACACATCATTGGAGACTTTTTAAATTAAAATATTAATCATTTAAAATGAAGTCATAAAAAATGTGCTCCAAAATATTTTATTATGATTTAAGAATATTTTAGTAAAATATGTAGGCTGTGGTTTTATGTTTATAATACAACTAAAAGAATGTATACTGCTATATTGTTATATGCCTATATATGCATAGGAAATTTCAGAAAGGGTATAAAGAAACTTATTAGCACTTGCCTTTGGTGATCTTCCTGGAAGATCAAATAAGGAGAGAAATTATATCTCATCATATAGTCTTCTATTTGACTTTTTTAAAAACCTATATGTGTTTTACTTTAGCATTAAAACATGCACAAATTTACTAGCAAATGCCTACAATTTTTTAAGCTTCAGCAATCTTCTTAGTATAGCTTATTAGTTGAAGCTTAGGTAAATTGAATAAATAGGGTCAAATTAAATTCAAGACCTTTTAGTAAAGAACCGCCTTCGAGAAGTCCTGCTTTGGCAGCATTCAAAGCCTGTGTAATGAAAATTGTCCCATCTTCACAGCCACATATTAGTTTATCAAGACTTGGAACATACTCTGATGAAGTGACAACCACAGTTTCATTCTCATCTTTAAACCCAGAGAAGTAGTCACTAATACTTTGTGATGTAGTATAATGCTTATCAAAATTATCTTGAAGAGTCCAAGTGGTAGTTATTGGTATCTCTAAGAAGAAAACACACAAAAGGGAAAAATTTGGTTTATAAATTCATCACAGATATAGAAAATAGTATCAAGGCACCATACCTTGGGGCACATAGAGGCTCTTTTGCCATCCTAATAGTGTGCTATAGGCAGAAAGTTCTCCTGCTATGCATTGTTTTCACTCCAAATGCTTTTTTATTGCTTCTCTCTCCCTTAAGGAGCCTCAGAAGAATAGATGTGCAATAGTGGATTCATTTTTAGACTTAAGTCAACTGAAAAAGAACTGAGAAACTCTTTCAAATAAAGAAATTAGTTGAAAAGGAGTACAGGATATGGAAATGACAGATTCAAAAATATGAATGTGATTTATCAGTCTACCCTGTATTCATATTGTCAACATTCATTTCAATTCAATAAAACATCACTCACAATAAGCTGATGTTAATTTGAATTACAGTGGCCACACTACTGTATAAGATCTATAAGCATCAGTGGCCGCACTATTGTATAAGATCTATAAGCATCATGTTTATACCTATATTTAAGTTAGCATCTAACGTATAGTGGTACATGAGAACTTTCTCTTGTTTGAAGCCTCCTATTACTTAACTTAAAAAAAAAACACGCCAGATTAATTATAAAGTATTTCTTAGAAGACAGGTGATTAAAAATAGAATTTGTCTTACCTCTAGGAGAACCATCAAACTTGGACACAGGAACATCAGGGATGTGCCACAAAGTAATTCTTCCAGAGACTTCTCCAGAGAAAAGTATCTTATAAAAAGGCTCTTTCCTTTCATTCATGTAGCCCATAACAAAAGGAAGGCTCTGGTCCAACTAAAAAAAGTTAAAATTTATGTAAAAAAAAAAAAAATCTTTCAAAAAAAAGTCTATATAATGGCAGCCACTGCTTTTAAATGAAAGAACAAGACTTCATGGATGAACTAAATTATTTCCATTTATTCCCACTGTTTCAAAGTTTCAAGTAAATTTAGGAAAATAGCCTCTTACTCAAGACAAAAAAAATTTTTATAAAATAAGAAGCAAAGTCATCAGCTAGATTTCAGAGCAGTAATAAGAATAGCTAACATTTATTGAACATGTTCTGTGTGTATATTATACATACCCTTAGGGGCTTTGCATGTATTCAAGGTAAATAATCCTGTGAAGTTGGGTATTATTATTGTCCTCATTTTACGAATGAATAATCAAAGTGAGAAGAGGTTAATTTATCTAAGGTGATATCGATAGCAGTGGGCTTTTCAGTCTAGTAATTATAACTCAAAAGCCCATGTGATAATGACAGTGCTCCACTGTGCACTGAGGAGGTCTGATTTCTTTATGATCCTTGAGTTCCAACTGTCACTTGAAATAGCAACAACTGATATTTGTATGGTAATTTTGTGGTATTAATGTGCTTTCTAATTTTTGTTGACTATTTTTCAGATATAACATACTTGATTTCAAATTTGGCCCCAACTGGCCCCAAAGAAAAATGAATCCATAACTTATATATATATAATATATACTATGAGATTAGTATAAATACATGCTATAATTTACATAAATATCTATGCTATATATTTATGTATATGAAGATAATTTTATTGAGACATAGAATGAATATTGGGCATCAGAACTCTGAGAGATATGCTTTTACTAGTGAATGGGCCTCGGATCTTCCTAGTGCCTCAGTGCAGTGTAGATGTTCCTTGAGCAGACATGTATATAGAGGTTATGCACAATGGGTCAAAATGATTAAGTGATTAGAAAAATGAAAACAAAACCTTCTTTTCATGTACAAATAAAAGACACCCTGAAAAGAAAGCCAAGTGCTGGTGCCAGAAATAAAAAAGTCTAAGAAAGTGATAGTTTCTTGTCAGAAAACACATGTCCAAAGGTTCAGATAGACATTTTAGTGAAAAAATTCTATAATGTATTTCTAGAGAATATTAAGGGCCAAAATATCACTACATTTAATCCAGACATTTTAGTGAAAAAATTCTATAATGTATTTCTAGAGAATATTAAGGGCCAAAATATCACTACATTTAATCCAGACATTTTAGTGAAAAAATTCTATAATGTATTTCTAGAGAATATTAAGGGCCAAAATATCACTACATTTAATCCCTACAGCAAAGCTACAGAGTAAATAAACACTATTATTTCTGTTATAGAGATAAAGAAATTAAGATGGGAAGAGAATAAAAAAAGTAATTCAAGACCAAGATATATAATCCTCTAAAGTCTCTAGAAATAAGAGCATTGAAGAAAAACAGTTTCAATGAAGTAAGTTTCCTAAATCTTCTTTGGGGTCTTATACTTCTCAAGGCCATCAATTTTGTGTTAGAAATGGTGTTGACACAATTTGATTATTGGCCTCTCAAACTCTCTCAACCTTTGGGAACCTTAAAATTGACTAGCTCGATTTTCTCACGGTTTTGATCTGAAAATGAAGCTCCAGAGAGGCTGAGCGGTTCCTCAGGTTGGTGGTAGCACATCCTCCCTCAAAGCAAAATGTGCCGCCCCACTAGCCCATCCTGCCCAGACCACGATTATCCCCTCTACCCTCACTTGCTCACACCCACTCCTTGATGCCTCAATCTCCTCCTTTCCAGTAGTTACCTCTTGAGTTCAACTGAAAACTCCCTCAGAGCCCCTTACCATGTGATTCTCATTTTTCATAACAGTACCCATCACCTATCACAAGAAGTACCTATCCTCCAAGAGGTAACAAAATAGTCATTAACAGTGAATTCTCTTGGGATAAATACCTGGATTCAAATCCTGGTTTTAGCTCATACTAAACTTTATTACAAGAGCCAATTACTTCATTTAGGCAATTTACTTAACCTCCCTGTATCTCTTTTTCCCCTAACTGTGAAAGAGGGCTAATAAATAAAAGCACCTACTACATAGGTTACTGTCAGGATTAATGAGTTGATAAGGGTAAGTACTTAGAATGGTGGTGCTAGTGGTAAAGAACCCTCCTGCCAATGCAGGAGTCAGAAGAGACACAGGTTTGATCCCTGGGTGAGGAGGTTCCCATGGAGGAGGGTATGGCAACCCACTCCAGAATTCTTGCCTGGAGAATCCCACGGACAGAGGAGCCTAGTGGGCTACAGTCCATAGGTCGCAAAGAGTGGGACACAACTGAAGCGACTTAGCACACAGGCACAGTAAATAGAAACCATTCTCAATATCCATTCTCAGAACAAATGAGAAATTCACTCCAAAGTCCATCCCCAGACTCTGGAACCAAACTGCTTAGGTTCAAATCTTGGGAATTAACCTCTCTGAGCAGCAGTTTCAAAATGGGGTCATGGTGGAAATTTATTTACATAAGACCATGTGTGTGTTTAACAATAATAAGGACTCCAAAAAAAAAAAGTTACCTATCATCATTGTCATTGTCATTACTCTTAGTTCATGCTCACAAATTCCTTATCTGCAATCTTCAGGCTGTTTCTATCCTATCTACTCCCGCCTCAACACTGCAGTCTTACTCCACAGCTAAGACCTTGGAAAACCCAGTTCCTCATCTCAGCAGTCAGGATCCCTGCTACAGGCTTTGATGATCATCAGCTATGATTTGAAGCTAGGGAGGCTCTCATAAAGCTGTTGGAATAAAAGGTGAGTCCTTATTCTTGCTACTACAACTCCATCAGCAGATAAGCCCCTGATATTCCATGAGAACATGCTATCGTCAAACAAGGGGATTCAATTCTATGGCATCACTCCAAAAAACATGTTTATAGAGCATAATTCTCTATTTTCATTGTACACATTAACCTCAGCTCCCTACACCACAAAAATGCTTTATTACCTTGTAACTGTAGGAGGCACTAAGAAGTCTTATATTTAGTGAGTATTGGTAATGTTTTGAATAGGGAGAAACTGAATTTAGTTTTGTGGCTGGATAAAGGGCAATTAAGGGTCTAAGTATAAGTAGACCAGCTTCTTTTAGTTTCAGATTATTCTATTCATTTTCACTGGCTTTCAAGTACTTTTAAGATACTGAAACAAGTACTTGTAAGATATTGAAACAGCTGTGGTTGTCTAAATAAGAATTATATATCAGTAGAAGACTCACAAATCCATGTCTTCACCTTTTGAAACATAAAGGCAGCTTCCTCTAAGATTAGTATTTTTTAAAAGTTAATTTCTAATTGTTTTTATTTTTCTTGATAGTTATGCATAGCATTGATACCTGCGGTAGACTAGAAGCTCTTAAAGGACATTTCTCATATCTAGCTTTCAGGGCAACCTGTGCTATGTAAAAATGCATTTGGGAACTAAAAAGGAAGAAAGGGAAAGCCCTTTAAAAAATAACTTAAAATGCCTTTTTAAGCAAGCCACAATACTGCTTTTGTTATCAACAGCAAAACAAGGCTCTATTGCAACCCACAAATTCCTTTAGAAATAGGGCTCCACACCATAACTCTAAAGTTTGCCTGTGCCCTAATGGCACTTGGAGTTCTAATTTTCAGTTGACACTGCTTAATTAAGTTTTTGCAACAAAACCTCACAGATATGTTGAAGAGACAATACTGAACTATAGGATTTGCAACAACTATGCTGCCTACTTAAGCAAACTGTCACTGTAAAAAGGTAACATACTTCCTTGGTTGACACATCAATAATTCAGAACTCCTCCATTCTCCAAGAAATACCTTTTTGGAGAATTAACTGATGACTAAATCCAGTAAGATTATTTTTGGGGGCTCCAAAATCATTGCAGATGGCGACTGCAGCCATGAAATTAAAAGATGCTTGCTCCTTGGAAGAAAATTTATGAAAAACCTATACAGCATATTAAAAAGCAGACATTACTTTACCAACAAAGGTCCATCTAGTAAAGCTATGGTTTTTCTAGTAGTTATGTATGGATGTGAGAGTTGGACTATAAAGAAAGCTGAGCACGGAAGAATTGATGCTTTTGAACTGTGGTGTTGTAGAAGACTCTTGAGAGTCCCTTGGACTTCAAGGAGATTCAACCAGTCCCTCTTAAAGGAAATCAGTCCTGAATATTCATTGGAAGAACTGATGCTGAAGCTGAAACTCCAATACTTTGGCCATTTGATGCGAAGAGCTGATTCATTTGAAAAGACCCTGATGCTGGGGAAGATTGAGGGCAGGAGGAGAAGGAGACAACAGAGGATGAGATGGTTGGATGGCATCACCAACTCAATGGACATGAGTTTGAGTATACTCCAGGAGTTGGTGATGGACAGGGAGGCCTGGTGTGCTGCAGTCCACGGAGTCGCAAAGAGTCAGACACGACTGAGTGACTAAACTGAACTAAAATCCAGTAGGTTAAAGAAAAACAACTTTCATTGACACTACTGAAATGAAATAGCTGCTTAAATTTTCAGGCTTCATAGAGTGTCAAAGATATAATTTAGTCAAGTAAAAGCTCACAATTATATCCTCAACTCTCTGCCAAGAACCATAATTTTATTTGTTTTAACAAGAAACTTTATACAGAAGAATAGCTAAATGCATGTAAGAATGATCTCAATATACAGTTAAGTAAAAAAAAAAAAAAGGTCAGGATATGAGCCATTTGATAACATTTAAAAATTAAAGTAGATGTATCAAAATGTTAGTAACTTTGTATCAAAATATCTATCAAAAGGGTTAGTGGAAAATGTGTGAGTATGTGTATGTGTGTGTGTATGCAGACAGCAAGAGAGAGAAAGAGAATGAGAGAGAGAAGAAATAAATATGGCAAATGTTGATGACTGGTGAATCTAGGTAAAGGGTATGTACTGATTATGTACTATTCTTATAGCCCTTCAAATATTTGAACATTTTCCAATTAAAATAAGTAAATACATAAAATAAAAAACTCAGAGTGAATATTTATGGTGATAAAATTAGAACTTTTAATTTCTCCCTTTTTTATCATTTATAATTCTCTATAATAAGTATGTATTGTTTAGTTAATCAGACTTAAAAATAGATTCATTAAAGGAAAAGATTTCAGTAACCATTAATAGTTAGATTTAATTTTCTCGTTAACAACTTGATGTGATGCTTCAATTTTTTCAAGCCAGAATCTGTTACAGACAAAGTAACACTTATCTGAAACAGCTTTGATGCAGTCACTCTCTTCTTGCATTACCTTATTTTCCTGCACAGAAGTAGAGCACAGTAAATGAGGATAAATGGTCTCTTTAAGCAGTGTTCCATCAGCAGGGTATATGCTTTTTGAAAGCCCACTGCATAGCAAAATATAAAAAGCAAAGTTTAGAACTTCGGGGTTCTTTATTCAGTATTTTCCCCTCCCACTTTCAAAAGCCGGATGGTACCATTCAGGTTTCTAAACTCTAGTTAGAAATTGTTGGGTTAATAATTACAAGTGACTTTTTGAAAACCCAGCACCAGCTGTACAAGTTATACATGGTTAATCTCATTCCTTCGTCCCCTGCTGTTTCATACAAAGGCTAAAGCCTACCAAGCCCAGAGTAAATCTTCTAGTGCCAAAGTTGCTTTGTTCTGGTTTTTGATCATGGGCAGCATGCGGGGATTTTTCCATAATAAACCTCCCAAAGTTCATTTTCTACCTGAATGTTTTGTATGCCATTTCCATCTGAGCCCACCTGTTCAGCAGCTGATAGATAGAACTGTGACCATCTTCCGTCCAGATGATGATTCTGCGAGCAGCAAGCACTTCTCCACCAGCAAAGAGCTGCCCACTGCCACTAACTTCAGTCCAAAGAAGGGCAAAATCGCAATAATCATAAACCTAAAACACAGAATGAATGACGCTTGTTAACAAAAGCTTCCTGTCTAATCTACCAAGGAGAAAGATAAAGTATGCTTATCAAGACTATTCAGATGACAGTGTTAAAACAACAACTAATTAAGTATTAGTAACAGGCCACAATGCACTCATAGGCCAAGATAATACTTCATTAGTACTTATTTTTTCACGTTTACCCTAGGTAGGTTTCAGTGGATAAACTATCTGACAAAAACCTTCCAGAATGTGCTTAATAAGTACAGAGACCCAAAATATTCACCACAGAGACCAAAACATCCCAGATTTCCTATACAATTTCATTCTTTTCATATGGATAGTCAAACATGAACATTTGAAAAATTTATTACACACAAAAAAGTTAAAACAGTAGAAATCCTAACGTACATGTTAGGCCATGTACTTTACATTTTAGTTCAGAAATATAGGCCTTTAAGTAAGACAATATAGTTTTGTTAACTTAGCCAAGTATATGAAATATCAGAGAAAAAAAGAATACTATCAAATGATAGTAACTTAGCTTTCATTTCCTCTTGGAGATGTGAATACAGTTACAAGAAAGGAATCCCTAAAAACAAATTTAATGACAAAGCAGGAAAAGAAAAAAGATCTAAAAATAAGACCAATGTATGTAGAGAAAATATTAGCTTTCTTTTAAATTCTAAAGTGTAGGCATCAATTCTTTAATCTGAGATAAATGCTAATTATTATAATAGTTTGTTATTAATAAAATTAAGATGTACTTTATATGTACAATATCCTGGGAAGCAAAACTACCCAATTCAGGGAAGGAAAACTGATAAAAGTCAGTCATAAAATAAAAGACAAGTAAATCACTGCTGTCATAACAATATTTTAAAATGTTTGTATCATATTTAAAATATATTCTTCTAATTTTTGTACTAAACAAGATAAAAATCAAACTACATTTGTGTTTATTATGTTATTTAATAATACCTTCCAACATTTAGAAAATACCACCAGTAGAAGTCTCTCTGTGTATGTGCAAAATCGTATTGCTCGGCAGTTCAGGGAATTAAGAAATGTGGATTCCTTTTCATAAACATCTTGCTTTTCCTTCAAAAGGAATAAAATTATATTAGTACTAGTTGTAGGCAATTTATATCAAACTGCACGAGAAGACTCCTCCCCTGCACACCTGAAGTAGACCACACTATTATTATAAAAAAAAGCCAATTTTCCTTTTGAGTTTTCTGAACTGAGAATCTACTTTGCAAAAGAAACCATAAAGAGGAAACCCAGTTGAATTCAGGAATTCATTATATACAATCATTCAATAAACATGCTTTCGGGGAATATACTGCAGGATACATTGACTTTTATATGTAGCAGAAAGATAAAACCATGAAAAGTAAAAACAATTTGTTAAAAACCTTTGAAGTGTCTTAATTGCTAAAATAGAAGAACAAAATATTTTGAAAAGACAAAAAGTGATCAGCACAGAATACTTAGAATACTATGTTCTCAATGTTTCTGATAATGCTGGGTGTGTGTTGGTCTCAGGATGCCAACACAATTGCCACGCTATGGAATTTCCCAGCTAAGAAATTCTGAAGGATAGCCCAGAGCATGAGGCAGTTGAAAGAATTCTGTCAGCAGCACAAATACTGTGACTGTTCTTTCGTTCATCACCTCAACTTGTAGCCTGATGCCAGAGAGCAGGTGAATAAACTGGACTCCCAGTCTGTATTACCCTCAGTCATTTATAGTAATCACCCTGCCACTGCCACTGCTCATACACAGCCAGAAGAAAGGGAATCTTCTGTTGTAAGGGACAGAGAAATCTTCTTCTATGATGGATTTTTTCAATTAAAATCAATGTGTGTGTGTGTGTGTGTGTGTGTGTGTATATGCAGGTGTGCACGCATGCATGTGTGTGTAGATAAAAACATGTGTATACATATGGAAAAAAGGTTGGGAAAGATACCATCCAATTGTTACCAATGCCCACAACTTGGAAAAGAGATAGGGAAAAGTACACAGAAGTACTTCTAATTTTAAAAATTTCAATACATATGCTTGTATTGGAAGAATAAAGGATAAATTCACAAGCCAACCTGAATGCTGTTGATAGATGAAGAAAGATCCCATACTTTGAGCTCACCAGCTACTGATACGGCCAAGAGAGAATCTTCTGTAAAAACACCAAATATCACATGTAAACTGATCACTGTTATAAATGGTTGCCCTGAAGATCATTTCATCGTCATTTAAGGATTATCCAAGGCTACATAGGTAGAAAATACTCAATTTTTTTTTTAAATAAAAGAATAAGCATTTTAGGTCACATTCTAAATTTGTCTTAAAATTTCAAAGTCATTCCATGTAAGAGGAGAGCACCACTGAAAGCCGATCCATATTGCAAACCACCATGGCGGCAATGCTGATTATGCCTTCCTGTTTTGAAATAAGTAACGAGCTAGCCTTCCCTCGTTACAGGAGCTGAATTCTCTTCCTGACTACATCTAGAGGATACAGCAGGGCAAGTCCAGGAGTCTGGGTAATCTGCAGCGAACCTCTGCTTGTCACTTTTACAGCGCATCAAGCAGAGCTGGGGAATGGAGACAGTGTCTCCTCTCTCCACTTCATCTTGACCTCTTGATGACTGTCCAGTGATTTGAACCACTGGGATGGGTGTTGTCAGCTTTTCTTGATCTGGCTTAGGTAAACACAAACACGCATTCTGAACTCTTGCCCAATAATTTAACAAATAATTCGAAGGTGATATTTTCATATGCTATCTCTAGTGTTAGCGAATATCTAACTATTACCTTGAATTGTCATGGAGTGAACAATGCATATGCAGTTGATCCAATCAGGAGACTGAGATGATACGAATGTGTGAATAATAACCAAGCTTTTGGCATCAATTATAAGAACATCTTGATATTCTCCACAACACAGAAGCCAGCCTTCTCCTGTCATCCGGGATGAGCAGTGGTAATACTATGCAAATGGAATTCAAAATAAAAGTTTAATTATCACCTGCAATTAACAGAATTTTGGTTGTGATGAAGACTTCTGTTAATTTTAATTTTATCATCTATCAATTAAGGTATTAGGCTGAATAGCAATTAAAATTTATTTTAGTTCAATGATTGCACACTTCTGAAGGGTTAATTTTGCACTTTATCTTGCTTATATTTCATCAGTTTTTCTGGAGAAGGAGGAGGGGTCTTTTGAGAAGAAGCAACTTTAATCCAAATCTTGGAAAGCTCTTAATTATATTAATTCTGGGATGCTGTGTGGAACTAAACAACAAAAACAGGTTTCCTATCCTAGCAGTACTGCTACATGTTAAGAAGAAATAAAAATTAAGAACTTTCGAGGAATTCTGGTGCCAAATAAATTTTAAGAATGCCTTATATTAAAGTTTATAATCTACCCTTGACAATCACAATGCAAAAGTTTTCATCCCAGAAAGGAGTTCATAAGTGATGCAATGCAAGTCATCAATGCTGAAAGCAATGTGTACAAAGTAAAAAACAGCATCAGTACCATTGGAATCATGCAGCTACCTTAAATATATGTTTGGAGTTCATCTACCAAAAGTCAAAACCTCTTTTCAATACTGGGATGTGATTATAAAGATTAATGCTATGCTTCTTGCTCTGTTTTCATAAATAAGAAATTTAGAACCTATGCACCCAAAAGAGGCTTAAATTGGAAACAAGGAAAAAAATTTGCTTTATAAAACTGCCTGTTGATAAAATGGAAACAATTTTTGTGTGTGTCATTGTGAGTATATGTTTTGTAAATGTAACTAAGGAAAAATAAGGAAATTATCTTTCAAATGTGTCTGTGTTAGAAAGATACAGAAATATAAGAAAGATTAAGAAAAAAATGGTTAAGTAGTTACTCTGGGGAAAGAAAAATGCCAAAATAACAGACGATAACTGACACTTCTAATGACAAAATAAAAATTCAAGGAAAGAATCCCTCTAAAGTCTTTAAACGTGTGCTAGGCAAATGATCATAAGGAGTTGTAGAATCTGGAGATGTTCTGAAGGGAATGATCATACTTACACAGATTGCAGTGTGTCTGTAAGGAAGTATGGCCTTCTCCACGCACTGTCCATTGGTGACATTCCAAACACACATCTCCCTAGCAGAGATAACTTTGCATTATTCTCTGTCATTTCCACTCAATTGGCTGGAATAATTTTTGTGCCACCAAGTTTTTCTTTAGTGCTGCACTTAAATGCAGCCTGAGCGTTTATGTGGCTTTTTGTTACAGATTACTGGGCAAGAAAATGTTGTGGTCATTAGCAGGGATGACATACTGTATCTGTGTCTTTTTGTTTGGTAATTACACCCTGCCACCAGCTTACAAGCCATATTTGAGTGCCAACCTGACCTCCAACCAATTGTGGGGATGCAGCTATCCAGCCTGGGAGAGTGACAGGATGGCAATCTTTCTATGGAAACTGCAAAGTATTGAAAATGGTTTATTTTACTGAGCTTAAAACTACATATTCTAAAAAGCATAATACATCAAGTGTTGCATCTCTGGAGCTCAGATATCATTTTTGTAAAAATAAACAGTGCCACCAAGAGGCGACATTTGGTCTGTCATTGATACACTTAATTCCTTCACTTCTGAAATCCTGAAATCACCCTTGTCACTTAATAGTAAGAAAATTCTCATTTTTAAGAAAACTCTGACTTGATTACATATATGTTACAAAGATATAGATACAGTTTTGAAATCCAGTTACAAATACATCCAGTGTAAAGCAGTTTAAATCTGTATGATTTCAGTTCACAAAAACCAGAATGGCTATTTCAGAGTTGTTTGGCAATATTCTTCAGTTTTGACACTTTCAACACATAAGCAAAAATTTCCTGGGAAGAAAAGCGAAAACTTTATTGGCTTTAATGGAGAGCCGCTGTTAAGAAGCAAATGATATGGACCAGAAACGGTAAGTGCTGTATGCATTTGGTGTTTGCAGACTTTGGGTTTTTTTCTGGCCAAACACTGGGAATCAATCTTGAAATCAATGGTTCTCAACCTGAGCTGATTTTGCTGCACAAAGGACATCTGACAATGTTTAGAGACATGTCTGGTTGTCACAACTAGGAACACGATACTGGCATCTAGTGGGGAAGGCTAGGGATGCTGCGAAATGTGCTACAATGCACAGACAGGACAAAGAATTCTTCAGTGGTCCAAAATGTCATTAGTGTTGAAGGTGAAAAGTCATATCCTAGATATAGAACTAGATATCCGTAGTGGTTTTATTTTTCTTTTTTTATATCAAACTGTAGGCCAGAAAGGATTTGAGGTAACCTGAAAAGGCATGAAGCTCAATAAAACAGGGGAAAAGTGGGTATATGTGTGTGTGTGAAAAATAAGACTGGGGAAAAGGTAGAAATTGAAATAATATCTCAAAAGTTTTACATATATATATATATATAAATATATATATATATATATATATATATATATATATAAAGAAATGGAAACTTAAGCAGCCATCAATATAAAATTTTAGCTCTACAAAATAATTTAAGCTTATCAGTGTAATTCTCTATCATCAAGCATCACCTGTGAATATTTTGTAAAAGTTTCCTCAGAGACTCTAATCTCATGGCTCTGTGTTGGAGTCCTGGCATGTGGGGTTTTGCACAGTTTTTGGTCAGTTAACTTGTTTCTAGATAACTCTAACTCTAAACTAGTGACTCTAAACTCTGACTCTACATTAAAATTATCAGGGAGCTTTTTAAAAATACCGATCTCTGGGACCCAACACAGACATCAAGCCAGGCTAATTAAATCACAGTTTCCAAGGTTGGAGCCTGGACATCAATAAAAGCTCGCTCAGTGATACTAATGTTTCTAAACTCTCTTGGATTCTAATGCTTTCCCTGCGTGTTTGCTTATCGTGCTATAGTCTACCTAAAATTGGAAAAAAAATACAAAAATATATGGTAAAAATTAACTCTTTGCCAATCAATTCTATTAAAGAAAGAAAAGCAAATTTATTGTATGTCAAAAGTAGCATTGGCAGTGAGCTGGAACTGCTCAGTTACATATCTAATAAGACATGAAAATAAACTATTAGAATGGACATTCTTTTTGTTTTCAAATACTGCTCCCAAACTTTATACGTAGATTAAATCACCTTCAACTGTAAAAATGTAATTTAACAATTTACAAAATTTTTAAAATGTCAGTGAAAAGAAAAACACACTGGAAAAAATCTATAACATACAAAATTATAATATTATTAAATTCCCACTAAAAATTCCTTTGCAAAGGGCCTTTTTTTCTTATTCAACTCCACATCCCCACCTGAGAGCCTCAATAAAAATTCACTCAATGGATACATAAATCAGTCACTACTCTTTCATTCACTTTCTGCGTCTCAAAAATATACTGGTTTCCCTTGGCTCTATTCCTATGTTCATATTTGTGTGCTTACAACACTGTTATCGTTGCTCACATTTTAATGGAGCATCTAGAGGGAAAGGAGATAAATATGAATGTTTGGTTTGCAATCTTGAATTAAAACTCTATTTTATTCTTCAAATTCACTTTTGTCTGCAATAATACTTTTGGGTTTTCTTTGGCATTCTCAGGCTCCTATTTTCTTATGCCCACTTCTTCAATGTTGGTTTTCCTTTGATTTGTGCCTTGGGCTTTCTTATATTCTCATATTTCATAGTCTCTCTAGATAAGTTATCTATTGCCATGACTTCGAGTACCATCAACGTGATATTGGAAGCCAAGGTCTATTCACTGGGCTCTAAATTTCCACATACAACTAGCAATTGCATGTTTCTACCTGGATGACTTGTAGGACTTCACACCCCTTGTATTTAGAATGAGGCCTACCATCTTCCTTCCTGTGTTTTCATTCTTAATGAATATCATCACCAATGAGTTTTCCAAGTCATTCTTGACCTCACACTTGCTCTTGCTGCCCCAGATGTGGGGTACCTACCATTCCGAATATATTCCTCTGAAATAGCAACATTAGCACTGTCCAAGAACGTGTTAGAAATGCAAGTTCTTGAACCTTAGTCCAGACCTACTGAATCTGTACCTCTGAGAATGGGGCTCAGAAATCTGTAAGTGGTCCTGAGAAAGGCTCAGATTTGATGAACACTATCCTAGAAGACTGAGTGTCTGCATGCCTATCTCTCTAGTATCATCTCATGCTGATGGTTGGAAGTTCTATTAATAAGTAATAACTCTATCAATGTAAAGCCTTTTTGTCTTAAGGCTTTAGTAACTAAATATATTTACAAATATAATATGCTGATATAGCTATATTAACATTATTTTCAGTAGTATTCCCCTGATAAATCTCTTTACATCCATTCTTTTTAACTTTTATGTATTCATATGCTGTTTTTATCTTTTAAATTGTTTTATAATCTTTACTGATGGACTTAGTCCCTTTACTTAATTGAGTTACTGGTTTATTCAGATTTATTTCAATTATCTTATGTTGTGCTATTTATCTCATTTATTGTTGTTGCCTTAGGATTAAAGAAAATTTTTTTCTTGTTTCAAATTAGAAGTTATATATTCTGTTTTTTTCATTTTTATTTCTTTTGTTTGTTCTTTTAGCAGCTACCCTGGAAATGTCAGCATGTATATCTAGTTTAAAGTCTAAGGTTAATCAACATCTTTACCCACCTTTGTAACACCAGAGCATGTGTTACATTATTACATTTATTATATACAGTTGTTGATTAGGATTTTGTGTATGTATGGGGGAGATGGATGGGAGGTATGTATAAATGTTATTATAATATAATATGTGTTTATTTAAATTTTCTAAAACTTTGCTGAGTTTTGTTCAGTGTTCTTTGTTCTATCAGATCTTCCTTCTGAAATCATTGTTCTTACTGAAAAATATAATTTACATTTTCATTACTTATAGAGGGTCTGTTGGCAGTGAACACTCTCAGTATTTGTCTTAAGTGCTACTATTTTGCCCTAATTTTTTGAAGATGTTTTTTCTAGAGATATAATTTCAAGTTGATAGATATTTTCTCTCCACTTTTTGAAGATATTTCACTGCTATCTAGTTCTCATTTTATTGTTAAGAAGTCAGTTCTCAGTTTAATTGACATTCCTTTATAAATAATCTGCTTTTTCTCACTATGTACTTCAGGATCTCTTTTTCTTTGGCATTCCATCATTTCAACATTAGGGTCCAGGTATTTATTCCCTTTATCCTAGAATTTATTTATCATGGAAATCAATGGGATTCCTGAATATTAGGATTTATGTCTACAGATGAAGTAATACTAAGTGAAAAAAAAAAGAAAAACTAAGTCGGGAAGCAGTCATGATCAGCATGAATCTGATCATTTTGGAGTTAGAAATGCTAAGCCCACAGTCACTTCCTGGGACTTTTAAAAGTTAAAAAAAAGAAAAAAATCATTGTTATTTGGAGAATGATCGGTCCAGCCTAGCAATTTTAATAAGTTTAAGTAAATTGAATTAGGATTTGCTAAATATGCAATGGCTAAAGTGTAAATTGCCTTAGAAGAATCTCATAGGTGTAGGGTGTCAGACTCCAAAGAAACAGAGTTCTAGAAAATTCAAATCATCTTAAAAAAGGAAGACCAACCAGACTCTCTAGTTCTTTAGCAATCATAGTTACAGGACTTACACAGCTAAATTCATCTATCATCAAGAATATGTCTATTAACCTCTAGTTTCTTTTCTGAAGCTAGGCTACTATGGGCAAAAACCTCAAGGTGGAACACAGGTAGTTTTCAGATATATTTCTCACTCAGCTATTAACTTTCTCAGTTCTGCAAGTAGTGTCAGAAAAATTCAACATCACCCAAATTCTCTAGATTGGGAATAAATATCTCAGCTTGTGTGGCAGCCCTAGTGTACAAAAGGAAGGTGATTATTTAAGAAGAATGTACTAAGACATTTCATTTGAGCCTTATTCAAAGTCCAGTCTCTCTAAAAATAACAGTTATGACTTTGCTATAAGCTATGAGAACATAGGTATCTCTTTGCTGTCTGTACCACAGGCCTTTTTGTTAAACTATTCCATTTCTAAAATTAGACACTTGATTCCTCACTATTCTGTTGTGCCTCAGAATTCAAAGCCATATAATTTCTCCTTGGGTTAAAAATTTAAAAGGAGGGAATTCTCTTCCTTCAACCAGCAACCTAATCCCTCGTTCACTAACTCATGCTGAATGGATTCTGCATTCCGGAGTATACTTTGCCAAATATCTCTTTGGCAGAGAAGTTCATAGTAGCTCTTCCATCAGTAAGGCTTTTTCCTACAGCTAAGTCCTATTTCATTTGAATAAACCTCCTCTCATGAAACTGCACCCAATCACTATGTTCCTCCTCCTCCTCACTCCCACACCCCCACTCACAAGTGAGTCCTCTCCTCTGTTTGTTGTAAAATGATATCAAGCAAGTGTAGAGCATAAAGATTGTATCGCTGAATTATTTTACAGAACTGTGAAAGCTTGCATGGGTTTACTTAATAGCTCAAAGGGAGTTACTGCATGAAAAAGACAAGTGCCCAGACTTTTCCATTTTGAAGTCTATATTAAGCAGCTTTTGCCAGCATCCTTTACACAGCGAAGCTGCCACAAGGTCTGATATGCATGTTGGGATGTTCAAAGATAGGGAGTCATAATACTGATTACTTTCCTTGGGACTGTCACACAAGTCTTAGTCAACCATTCAAGAGCTAACTTTTCTTATATGTAAAAGGAACATGTTAATCACTAAAGTTTCCTTCAGCTCTAGATGTCTGTATCCCATCAGAGTGCTTTTGTAATGGACAAGGAATGGAGAGGGGAACACAGTTTCACACATCTCACCTACCCATTTTCAGCAGCGCTAACTACGAAGGGCTGTTTAGAGAAGTCTCTCGCTCTTGCCAAACACATCACTGAAGCTGAGTGGCCAAAAAGAAGTTCTTTGGCTGAAATCTGAAAATGATGAGAGTAAACTTTTAAATAGCTGTAACTTTTTAGTTGAAGAATATAATATGACATTATAAAATTATTCATACTTCTAATTAGAAAGTGCTCTTTGTTTTTGCTTTATGTAAGTTTCAGGAAAACTGATATATGGCATATCAAAATCCCCAGGATAATAAACTTCTATATAAAGGAATTATGTTATAAACATTTTTCATTGGTTTTCTGGTTTTGTATCCATCATAAAGCCTAGATAATGGCCAGACCTGTTTTACAAGATCTAGGTTTTGAATACAAATAAATCAGTGTTGATGTTTATTATGCACAAAATGTGCCTCAACTGATAGTGGCAGATTTCAGAATTCAGGAATGGGTTTACAAAATAATGTAGAGAAAATATTACCTTTCCTGTAACCATTACAATGCTTTACTTGAAGTCCTGCCTCAGAAATAGTGAAAATGAACTTTCAACTTTAGAAATAAAATTTTAACCAAGCTATCATTTAAAATGCCAATTTTTTCCTCCTATATGTGAATTTTAAAATGACACCAAAGACTAATTCTTCCATTATCTCATATGTGAAAGAAGTCTGTCCCCCGTAACACAACATATCAGAAAGAACATATTATTTGATAACATAGTTCTCTGCTTTCATCTTATTTCTATATTAATCAGAAATACTTCTTTAAAAGATTTCTTATCAGAATAAATTTCTAGTGCTATAAAGAGTGTTTTATAGTTGGTTATAATCACTTCCAATCCAAGTTCTCTGTCTTCTTCCTGGGAATACTGGTTGCATCTCAGAAAATAGCATGCTGTCTTTCCCTATCACCACATTTGGGAACACACACCTCTATGAATTTAACCCATTTCCTCTATATTACAGGCCAAAATAAGCAAGATTCAGGGCAAATCAAGGATACTCCTCCTCCAGAGAAAAACCACTATGGACAAAATATCAGAACAAAACACCATTGCCCTTTATATGAAGTCCTCGTTCTGCTACTAAATCTTCAGTGTAGTTGAATACACTGTGACAATTCACTATAACCTACTCATTTTATCACATATGCTGTGTGAAGAATAACAAAAAAAGAATTCTGTAGTCACATAGAATCAACTGTCATGATGAAATCTAGGGACCTTTACTTCTATTCTTGCACTCCCCTTCTTTGAAGTGTTGGTCCCCCTCACTCCCAACTCAGATACTTCTAATTGCACAAATAGAGAAGGGAAAAGAGTATACAATTTGATGAGCCTATACCATATTCCAGGCACTCATGCAGTCATCAACAGGGCTTAATCCCCATCTCACAGTTGAAGAAATTAGGGCTCAAAGAATAGAAATCAGTTGCCCAACACCACAGAGTTGGTAAATATCAGACCTCAGATTTGACCAAGACATCATTCTTTGTCTCTACTCAACATGGCTATTCATTTTGTCATTGTTGTGTTTCCTTCTGAGTATTAAACAGCTATACACACACACACACACACACACACACACACACACACATAAAACATACCAATATTAATAGACTATATCTGAGAGTATGTTCAGAGCTCACATTTTTCTATGCTCAAAGGTATGATAGATGAATGCCAGCAATCAATATCAAAAGCCCCCAAGTGAGGAAGTTCCTATCATGGGAAGTTCCTCAGACCTCACAAAGCTCTGGGGAAAACAGATGTCACTGGGAGCCAGACCCTGAGCCTGGAAGCAGAATGCAAAATCTAGACATGTGATGAGTAGCCCAGGACATGGAGACATTTATTCTTGAGCTCCCCTGTACCCTGCAATCCCACTACTCATGGACAGACATTATACATTATATAATATATACATACAGTATACATTATATATACATAATCATTACATATACATATAATGCATTTTTAAGCAAAATACTAAGCATTAAAATATCACTGGTGGGCCACTCACTTGACTGTCTTACAGACAGAAGAGATATTTGTTGAAAACTCAAACATGCCCTGATTTTTGAAAAGCCTAAAATCTTTTCTGGTAATAGGTGACCCATTGTCATGTAGGGGCAAGATTCAAGGGAAAAGTAAGAGAAGATGCTCATTCCTTCTGGTCCTATGATTAGCCATAGAAAATATTAAGGAAAACTCTCATGTGGAAAATCTCACAGTCATACTAATCAATATCTTATTCATGTAACTAAATTTTCACAATATCCTCACAGTGAATTTCCAAAACATAAGCTGATCCAATTTTCTTCTTGTTTCCTCAATGATTCTCCTTGTTTCTTCCACCCCTACCAATTTGATTTCCATTCCCACCCCATGTTTCTAACCATGAAAGTCTCAATATCAGCAACTATTAGCATTTTGGGTGGAATAATATCTTTGTTGTGAAGGGGCGGTTATTACACAATGAAATGTTTACAACAGTCCTGGCCTCTGCCCACAAGATGCCAATAGCACCTCCCTTGCTATTGCTCTAACCCCAAGCAGAAGACTTGCTCCTAAGAAGAGCATGAAATAATTATTCCCACTGAAGATGAAGTATAGACTGATCCCCGCAAAGAGCACCCTGTATTATAACACAACTGCAATGTCAGTTACTAGTTACGCCCTTCTCCTATGACACTGCAACCTGATAGGCAGCCAGTACCAGGCCTTTCCATTCATGTTTGAACTTAGGTACCTACCATACTGCCTAAGTTACAACAGACACCCAATAAATGCATGGTGAGTAAATTCCAGGAACATATGTAAAAAGATACAGATGCTAGGATTCCAAATTTCTTAAACTTATAGCAACCAACATATTATAAAAACTACTACTTCAGCCAGGAAACCCTACACTTCAACATTAATAACAGTAGCAAGATAGTATAAGTCATTTAGGATTCTGAGTTTAAATTGTAAGAGATAATAAATGCAAGGGCCAATATCAAAGTTCAGTTGTTGTAATAATGCCCAGGCCTTTTTTCAGGAATGTTCATAAACATTGAGCTGAGCTGGTCTGTGTGCAGTTCTTGGCAGTCCTATAGTGTAACTGCTCAGTGATGGGAGATGTTAATTAATTACACTATAAAATAGAATTACAATTAATTGTTAATTTAGGTTTTAAAGTGACAAACTTTAAAGGCTAAAAATAGTCTTTGATCTTTAAAAGGCTTCTTAATGAGGGCAGTATACTTTAAGTACATCATTAGTTTAAGTGTGCGAATTGGGTCTAGAGGCTACTAGAGCTAAGCAAATATCTATTCCAATATGTTAAATGTTTATGAGTTGGGACAGGGACAATTAATTGCTAATCAATGGGCCAAATCCTAGGTGAGGTCAGGTTCTGAAATAGGACGACAACAATAGTAAATTGGATTTAGAGCTTTCCAATGTGACCTGTAAAATCACAGGCAAGCAGAGACTAAAAGAATAGCAAGAAGGCCAAACTGACAAACACCCAGATAATTAAGATATTATTCATTTAGTTAATAGTAGTTTTCAAGGGTGCCGTTTGTTTAGATTAATGAGCCATAATTTGTAGAATTATACTTACATGTCTGTAGTTCAGTTACTTAAACATATAATTCAGGATATAAAATAGTAAAACTCAGCATAGCTTAAAGGATGATAACACTTAACTGGTAGTTAGGATTAGCAATATTCATAATATAATTTCCAATGTGATCTCAACCCACCATATAATACTTCATTTTTCCAAATTCAGAAGTAAAACCCATGTATTTCTTTGGTAAGCACCTTTTTAACAATCATGCAAAACTTCCACTGTCATTGCTGGTATAAGCAGCAAGCTGTTTATCTTATAAGTTTATCTGCCTCAATATTAACTGTTTTCACTAACCTTTAGTTCAGATGAGAGATTCCAGAGACAGAGCTGACCCTCTTGACTTCCCGTCACAATCATTTGCTGGTCATCGGTGATCATGATGGCAGTGATGCTGTGTGGAGGGGCCTTCTTTCCCCAGAGTGCCACAGCCTGCAGGGAGGACCTCATGGTGAAGGAATCCTGGACACACAGAAACGGTAAAAAGTGTGCACAGTTATCATTATTAATTTTGGAAAATGTGTTGCTGTGTTGTTTCACTCAGTCATGTCCGACTCTCTTGCAACCCCATGGACTGTGGTCCATGAAGCTCCTTTATCCATGGGATTTTCATGGCAAGAATACTGGAATGGGTTAACATTTCCTTCTCCAGGAGACTTCCCAACTCAGGGATCAAGCCCATGTCACCTTCATTGCACCTATGTCTCCTGCATTACAGGCGGATTCTTTTACAGCTGAACCATTAGGGAAGTCATCTCGCAAATGTGTATGATAACATAGACTTGAACTATGTATTCTTTCAGAGCTGTGAAGAAGGGTGCTTTCCCATCAAATAGAGACAAATGTAATCAGATATTGAAATTAGCCTATCCACCCCAGCTCTGACTGTGGGTGACCTTGACTGCTCCAGAGTCCCTCTAGGCCTCTCAAGAAGAATAGAGTTGTCTAGATACTGTAATTTTAAGACAACTTTGCAGACTCTCTCTCCTCAGAAATGTCACCTCATCTAAGTAGCAAATATCTAAACTTCACTATTAAAAATCAAATATTTTCTGTAAGAACACTGTTTCCTATTCTTCAAAGCTTGTATGGCTGTTAAAATTGCTGTAATATTCATGTTTCACCTACACAACTTTTAATAGTAATTTATACTTGAACGATTTCTGTATTTGATGTTTTCCTAAATGATAATGTTAATGAAATCACTCTCTCCATGTGTTAGTTACAGGGTTAAGTATAATTGTAAAAAAATACCTTTCAAGCACAACTTTCCAAACCTATGGAACACAGCAAAAGCAGTTCTAAGAAATAAGTTTATAGCAAGACAAGTCTACTTCAGGAAACAAGAAAAATCTCAATCTAATCTTATACCTCAAGGAACTAGGAAAAGAACAAATAATCCAAAGTTAGTTAAGGAAAGAAATCATAAAGATCAGAGCAGAAATAAATGAAACAGACTTAAAAACCATAGGAAAGGTCAATCAAATTAAGAGCTAGTTCTTTGAAAAGGTAAAATTGATAAGCATATGCTCAGACTCATCAAGAAAAAAGAGGGTCCAGATAAATAAAATTGAAATGAAAAAGGAGATGTTACCCTGCAGAAATACATAGGATCATAAGATACTACTACAAACAGTTATATGACAACAAAAAGGACAACCTAGAAGAATAGGATAAATTCCTAGAAATGAACAATCTCCTCAGACTGAATCTGGAAGAAATACACAAAAGGTAGAGATTAATAACCAGTAATGAAGTTGAATTAGTAATAAAATATCTTCCAACAAGCAAAAGTAGAGGACCAAATGGCTTCACCAATGAAGAGGAAGGGAGTAAGAAGCTAGGGAAAATAAGAAGATAATAATTTCCAAGGAAAATAGGGAATCAGAGCAAAGAAAAAGAAAATCCCCAACCTCCCACAACACTCTGCTATGAGAGCTGCAAAACCTAGCAGTCTTAGGGATCTTAGTGTAAAAGTAAGTTGGTCCCCAATCTCCATCACTCCTGAGGGCTCCAAGGTATTCCAGCCCAGAACGATCACCACTTATTATGGGTAAATAAAAGATGATGAGATGTCAAATGCACTCTGCTTAAGAAGACAGAAGCAGAAAGTAGTAGCAGTTTTAACAAGTTCTAAGGACAGAGTTAAATAGTAAGTTTCATTTATCAGGAAAATTCAATTTTGGGGAATATCTCATTCCCAGAGATACCAGATAAATGTGATACAAATGGAGATTATAAAGATAGTAGTGAGAAGGGCCCACATGGGTTTTAACATTCTGCTGCTATAAACACTACTCCTAACTTTGTATTAGTCCTTCTAGTATTACAACTTTTTTCCTTTAGCATTGATGCTTTTGAACTGTGGTGTTGGAGAAGCCTCTTGAGAGTCCCGTGGACTGCAGGGAGATCAAAGCAGTCAATCCTAAAGGAAATCAGTCCTGAATATTCACTGGAAGGGCTGATGCTGAAACTGAAGCTCCGATACTTTGGCCACCTGATGCAAAGAGCTGACTCATTAAGAAAAGACCTTAATGCTAGGAAAGATTGAAGGCAGGAGGAGAGAGGGATAACAGAGGACAAGATGGTTGGATGGCATCACTGACTCAATGGACATGAGTCAAGCATGCTCCAGGAAATGGTGAAAGACAGGGAAGCCTGGCATGCTGCAGTCCATGGGGTTGCAGAGAGTCAGACATGACTGAGCGACTGAACAACAACAATGGTATTACAACAAAAATCACCATTCAGAAACCATTTGCATGTGAACTCCATTTTTGGCTTGACAAATGTGTGCTTCTCAGAAGTAAGAAGTAGTAGAAAGGGAGTGCTCATGGTCACACTGCTCCAGAGGAAACTGGGCATTTTTGTTTACAAGCAGTGTGCACTTGCTTCCTGCCCGAAGACTTGTCTTTCACACTTTGAACTTTACCTAGGATGCTGCAGTCAAGGAAATTTGTCTAGACTGCTTAAGAAGAAATGTAGCAGAAACAAGTTTGCAGAACATCTGCCAGGGAATTAATATATTTGTAATGATTAGCTAAAATTCTACTAAAGATAAATAATCTCTTTGGTGAGTTATTTATATCCCCATTACTCTGGAAAATGATCTTCTCTGACTTGAATCACTGTGACACTGTCTACCCAATAATTAGCCACTTTATATTACCCTGTTTTTTCTTTAATCTCTTAAAATTATCTGCTTTGCATTGATGTCTCCCTAATGAAGTGATACAAATCCCCCAAGGACCGAGACCAGTCTTTGCTAAGTGTAGCGCCTGGCCCACAGTGGGTTCTTGACAAGTATTTTTTAACCACACTGATTTTGGTGCTTCTTCCTTCTACATTCTTTGTGAAAGATAGGAATCATTTCTTAATCATTATTATATTTCCTACAGGTCTGAAGCACAGGGCCTTGATTATAGGAAAACAGTAAATACCGATTGAATAAATTTTTTCTTTATAAGTTCTGTATTCCAAAGGGGAGAGAGTTGCTTAAGGGTATGAAATTTAAGTTAGGTTAGAATTAAACATGAGTCACTTAATCCTTCTTAGCTGCAGTTTTCTCATCTATAATCTGAGAATAATAATGATACCTAGATCAGAGCATTGTGAGGGTGGAATGACAGCAGGCTTATAATGGAGAGCACAGTGTGGTATTCAGTAAGTTACCATTATTTTTTTATTTATTTTAGCTCCTGTACTTCTAGACAATGGTTACCCATATTCTAAATTGTTCCACCATCATACTTGTGTTTTATTCTTATTCCAATAAAATTCCTTTAAAATTCAATAGATTTTAAATCCTTCCAAGGCAGAGACTTCTGTTTGATTTATCCATTGCTGTTTTCTCAGTGTCCAGAAAAGGGTTTAAGACAGGCAGAGTAACTATTCCAGAATAAATGCAGAGGTGAATGGAAGTATACATTAGAGTCTAAAACTCACATCTAGTAAAGCAAAATCTTTACAAATATAAGCACTAACAAAATACAAGGCATTTGGATTAGAAAATCAAATAAGTCAAAGCATTTCATGTATTAAAACCCTTAATAAGTCATAAGGTTCCTAACACATCCAAATTAGAAGACAAAACCCACAAAAGCCAAAGCCACAAGAGATAGATCTCAACCAGAGTTCATCCTGAACTGTCTAGATTGCTAAATGTAGTGACAACAGACCTTGTATTCAGCGACCTAGATCTGGGGTTGTTTCACCACTTGTTTATTACCTTTATTTCCAAATTACAAAGGTTACATGTAGTAAAATGTGGATAGTATCACCTGTGTTACCTATATCTCAGTATTCTTATGAGGAATAAATCCAGTGCTGCAAATAAAACTATATTGGGATAGATATACACACTATTCTATCATATGGAGCTTCCCAGGTGGTGCAGTGGTAAAGACTCCACCTGCCAATGCAGGAGGCACAAGAGACTGGGGATTCAATCTCTAGGTCAGGAAGATTCCCTGGAGGCGGAAATGACAATCTGCTCCAGTATTCCTGCCTGGAAAATTCCATGGACAGAGGAGTCTGGCAGGCTACTGTCCATGGGGTCACAAAGAGTAGACTGAGCAATTGAGCACACATTCTATCATTATACCTTGTATATAATACTCATATTATAAACTCCTATAACCTAGAATTTCAGACAAGAAGTAGTTTTGGGGATCATTAATCTGATAGCACTCACTTATAAGAAAACTAACAATGAGAAATGTGATCTAGATAACTCAGAATCAGTTCTAATTCTGAGATTCTGAGACACTAAGCAAATTGTACAGTGAGAATAAGTAACAGATTAAAAGGTTGCAAATCTCAGAAGTCACTGTTTTTTCATACTTTTCCCTCTCTTTTTCTTTTGTGGCAAAATTATAAAACTAGCCCCAGAAACTTGGTGCCTTGATATCAAGAGGAGAGAGAGTAAATCTATGTTTCTGAGACCCTGTACAATTCTCCAGAAATCTCTGATAGAAAATAAGCCTCAAAGAAAAAAAAAAAAGCCCATTGTAGAATCTCAAAGTTAGAGGAAAAGTCTGTGATGTGGAGAAGAAAGTCATGCCCTTGACTGAAGCATACTGTACTGTTTCAAATAATTATATGTCTAGACAAGTTGTAAAATCTTTGAAAAGGGATTACAAAGCTCTATCACAGCCCTCAATGTATAATTATTGTATCCCAAATTTGAATGACTGAATGATATTTTGGAATTCTAAAACGAGACTGTGGATAGACATTTACATGCCCTTGAATGATCTCTAAATGTGGTTTAATTAAAAACAGTTTAAAATAAACACTTCCACTGGTTGGGATTTTAAAAAAGAAACATTTCCACAGGCTGGGATAAAATTACAGATTATATTATAAATGTTTAAATAAATTTCCCTCATTTGGATCTAGTCATAGTACTAGAACAACATTTTTGATTATAATAGTGTATTTTGTTACTTATATAAGGAATACAATTAATGTTTTATTATATAAGCATAGCTATCAAAATTATCATATAAACACACACATACATACAAATTTTATACTTAAATGACTTTCAGATAATTTCCACACAAATTTTTGATTGCAGCCTATCAAAATATCACAATCACTTCTCAGAGTGAGATAACTAGCCTTCAAGAAGCTCACAGGCCACAGGTAGAAAACTCTTGTAAATGAATTACTCACTTATATAGTAATATATATGTATATATTATATATATATATATATATATATATATATATAGATATATATCTGTTCAGTTCAGTCACTCAGTTGTGTCTGACTCTGCGATCCCATGGACTGCAGCATGCCAGGCTTCCCTGTCTATCACCAACTCCTGGACCTTGCTCAAAATCATGTCCATCGAGTCGGTGATGCCATCCAACCATCTCATCCTCTGTCATCCCCTTCTCCTCCTGCCTTCAGTCTTTCCCAGCATCAGGATACTTTCTAATGAGTCAGTTCTTCTCATCAGGTGGCCAGAGTATTGGAGTTTCAGCTTCAGCATTCAGTCCTTCCAATGTATATTCAGGACTGATTTCCTTTAGGATTGACTGCTTTGATCTCCTTGCAGTCCAAGGGACTCTCAAGAGTCTTCCAACACCACAGTTTAAAAGCATCCATTCTTCAGCGCTCACCTTTCTTTATGGTCCAACTCTATCATCCATACATGACTACTGGAAAAACCATAGCTTTGACTAGATGGACCTTTGTTGGCAAAGTAATGTCTCTGTTTTTTTTACTACATTGTCTAGGTTGGTCATAGCTTTTCTTCCAAGGAGCAAGCATCTTTTAATTTCATGGCTGCAGTCATCATCTGCAGTGATTTTGGAGCCCAAGAAAATAAAGTCTCTCACTGTTTCCATTGTTTCCCCATCTATTTGCGAAGAAGTGATATGACCAGATGCCATGATCTTCGCTTTTTGACTGTTGAGTTTTAAGCCAGCTTTTTCACTCTCCTTTCACTGTCATCAAGAGGCTCTTTAGCTCCTCTTCACTTTCTGCCATAAGGGTGGTGTCATCTGCATGTCTGAGGTTACTGATATTTCTCCCTGCAATCTTGACTCCAGCTTGTGCTTCATCCAGTCCAGCATTTTGCACGATATACTCTGCATTATAAGTTAAATAAGCAGGGTGCCAAAAGAACAGCCTTGACATTATTTTCCTTTTGGAAAATATCCTTTTCCTATTTGGAACCAGTCTGCTGTTCCATGTCTGGTTCTAACTGTTGCTTCTTGACCTGCATCCAGATTTCTCAGGAGGCAGGTCAAGTGATCTGGTATTCCCATCTCTTGAAGACTTTTTCATGGTTTGTTGTGATCCACACAGTCAAAGGCCTTGGCATAGTCAATAAAGCAAAGTAGTGTTTTTTTGGAACTCTCTTGCTTTTTCGATGATCCACTGGTGGTTGGCATTTGATCTCTGTTTTCTCTGCCTTTTCTAAATCCAGCTTGAACATCTGGAAGTTATCAGTTCACGTACTGTTGAAGCCTTGCTTGGAGAATTTTGAGCATTACTTTGCTAGCATGTGAGATGAGTGTAATTGTGCAGTAGTCTGAACATTCTTTATACATATATATATATGTATATATATATGTATGTATGTATATATATGATTTTCCTTGGTGGTTCAGACAGTAAAGAATCTGTCTGCATTGCAAGAGACCCAGGTTCAATCCCTGGGTGGGGAACATGCACTGGAGAAAGGAATGGCAACCCGCTCCAGTATTCTTGCCTGGAGAATTCTATGGACAGAGGCACCAGGTGGGCTACAGTCCATGGGGTCACAAAGAGTCGGACATTATTGAGACAAACATTTTTGCTTTCTTTTATATATCCCACTAAGTTTCCCAGAGTAGCTTTACTACAAGGTAATATCATAGCATAATGCTTTGGACATGTGTTCCAGTTCCAGTTCAGTCACTCAGTCGTGTCTGACTCTTTGTGACCCCATGAACTGCAGCACGCCAGGTCTCCCTGTCCATCACTAACTCCCGGAGTTCACCCAAACCCATATCCATTGAGTCGGTGATGCCATCCAACCATTTCATCCACTGTCATCCCCTTCTCCTCCTACCCTCAATCTTTCCCAGCATCAGGGTCTTTTCAAATGAGTCAGCTCTTTGCTATGTAAATAAGAGTGAGCTATGACCTACAAAGAATAGCTAATGTTTCATCAGCTTTCCCATCCTTTTGATTTTTATCCCTTTCTACAATAATAGTCTCTAAAAATGCCTTTCATATACATATATACTATTTTATTATTTTAATAATATAATGAAAATAATTTTAAGGAAAAAATTATTTTAGATCTAGTAATCATCTAGTATTATAAAGCTGGTTTTGATACAATTTGATTATATTAAAGACAAATTCAATTTATACCTAAGAATGAAAAACATAATATTAAATTTAGATGTTATTTCAATATTATGCATTTAAATATGTATTGCAATTTAGGTACATATCAAACAAGACCAAAATTGCATTTGTGACACACTGCTTGGATTTCTTACCTTTTAATGGGCTTCCCCAGAGAAGGCAATGGCACCCCACTCCAGCACTCTTGCCTGGAAAATCCCATGGACGGAGGAGCCTGGTAGGCTTCGTGACCATGGGGTCACGAAGAGTCGGACACGACTGAGCGACTTCACTTTCACTTTTCAGTTTTATGCATTGGAGAAGGAAATGGCAACCCACTCCAGTGTTCTTGCCTGGAGAATCCCAGGGATGGGGTCGCACAGAGTCGGACACGACTGAAATGACTTAGCAGTAGCAGCAGTATTGGGCTTCCCTGGTGGCTCAGATGGTAAAGAATCTGCCTGCAATTCAAGAGACCTGGGTTTGATCCCTGGCTTGGGAAGTTCCCCTGGAGAAGGGAATGACAACCCACTCCAGTAGCCTTGCCTGGGAAATCCCATGGACAGAGGACCCTTGTGGGCTGCAAAGAGTCAGATAAAACTAAACGACTAACACTTTCTTCTTATGGTTAATAAAATTAAATGTTCATTTTTTAAAAATAATTTCCATATTTTGTTTTCCTAAATAAGAGAGGTTTCTGGCTGTTACTTCCAAATGGTTTTTAGTCATTCAAATTCCATGAAATTTGTGAATATTTTTCCTTTCTAGAAAAAGCTATATTAGATAAAATGATTTCTCATTTTTAACAATGAGTTGTAAAGTTCTAAGTGATAGCTTGATTTTCCATAAAATAATCTTTATCAAATAAGTGCCCTTTACAGATTGAAGGAATGCCTTCTTATAGTGAATAGGCAGAATACTTACTGTTGTCATTTTCACTGACACAGAATTTCAACAACAGAGTTTTGGGCTTCCTTTACATACCCAATTGTTGACTCAGTAGAGTCCATCTCTTTGTGACCCTTTGGATGGTAGCCCTCCAGGCTCCTCTGTCCATGGCATTTTTTTCAGGCAAGGATACTGGGGTGGGCTGCCATTTTCTCCTCCAGGGGATCTTCCTGATCCAGGGATCGAACTAGTCTTTTGCATCTCTTGCATTGTAGGCAGATTCTTTACCACTGAGCCATCAAGGAAGCCCCATATTCAGTAAATAAATGGGAGTTTTCCTACTGTATGACTTGGCACACATCTAGGCTGTCAATAACTTGACACAAAGGGTGAGAGAAACTGAAACTCTCAAGCCAGTATGTGTACAAAGATGATCATTTTCTATGCTTTGACGTGAAAAGCATGGCAAACACTGAATTAAGTGAAACTTGTTTAGGAACGTAAATAAGTTAAAGCTGTAGAAGGTCCAAACCATTACAGAATTAGGAAACCCATACTGAAAACTAAGAAATAAATCTTCTGGTGGTGCAGTCATGCTGACAGTCACTAACTGTTGCACAAACTCTCATCATGGGCACCTGGGAGCTCCCAAATTGTCCCATTCTAAAAGGAAATTTTTCTAAATAGTATATATTTAAGTAGAAATAGCAAAGGGCTACCTGTTCTAATAACTTCCTGATCACCTCCCAAAGCCAGAGAGGCTCTTATCTGCCCCTTTTAACAAGTGAGACAACATCTATAAAGCTGTTAATTACAGCTGGTAAAGGATGGGTCTGTCTTTTCATTGTTTGAACCCTAGTCCCTACCACAGGCCTGCCACATTAGGGAACATTTAATAAACATTTCTTACGTGACTGTAGTCAACCTTGAAAAGGGAGCAAGAAGAGTTCACTGGAAACTAGAAGAAACTTTAAGAATGAGGCATTAAACTCCTATATTGCTGATGAGGAATTGAAGGAAAGGTGATGTGATCTTCCTAGAATGAGAGTCTTCTTGTTTCTGGAGTACTTATGTTCTGGGGAAAGTAACTCCTCCAGTTTCCCTATTTGTGTTCCACTCAAATGTATAGGAAAATATAGGGTTTCTGATTCTAGATTGATCATTAGAGTCTATCCAGCACACCACCATCTCCATTAAATTAAAAATGTACCTTATTGGGAAAGAGGCAAGAAATATAATAGGAGTTATAAAAATCTTTTTCCTCCATTAACAGCTAGCAAGTATTCTTTGATCCTCAGTTTTCTCATCTACACAATGGAAAAAAAATTTACCTTGGATAATTGATGTGAAAAGAGGTGAGTCTATACAGAAAATGCTTATAATTATTTGTCCATAATTGGACTCAGTGAATATTTACTGAATGAATGAATGAGGAAAGAATCACTGTGATTTTACACTGTGGGCAGAGAATGTGATTGCCACTTTCTAGCAATGCCTTTCTTTCTTCTAGAATACTGTAACTACAATTTACTTTCTCAAAAGTCATATGAATATATACCAGAGCCATTGGCCATGAAAATGTTTAGTTGGCTATCATTACCTCTAAAATCTGTGATGATACTTTAATCAACAACTTCAGGTAAGATTAGGGTTCTCTGATTTAGCAAATAAATATACAAAATGTCCAGTTAAATTTGAATTTCAGATAAACAACAAATAACTTCTTTAGTGTAAGTATGTCCTAGGCAACATTTGAGACGTGCTTGTAATAAAAGAAGTTGGTTATTCTACAGGACATGCTTATAAAAATTACTGTTTATCTGAAATCCAAATTGAACAGGGTATCCCGTAGGCATTTTAGGGCCACTGACAACCCTAAGTTACAGCCAAAAGGGAGCCTTGAAGATCACCATCATCTCCCTCTCTTCTCCTACAGACAAGAGAATGAAGGTTTGGAGAAATTGTTTTCTTGGTCAAAGTAACCCAACCAGAAAGTAACTGAGCGAGACATATAACATGGTCTCTTAACACTCCTTCTAGAATTCTCCTCCTGCACACCATGATGAAAACAACCCAACCTTCCTCACCAAAAAGTCTTAGTGACCAGCTAAGTGAAATTCTTTATGTTCATAGTTCTTTAAATAAAAAAAAGAAAAGCAAAAAGTCAAGTAAAACAACAATGAAACCTCTTATGCATTCAGGCACCAATGTGGCCTCCATTGCTTTTAAAGCTGGCCTTAGGTAGAAGATCCCACATGCCACAGCTAAGTCCTGGTGCAGCCAAATAAATAAATAAATAAATATTAAAAGAAGAAGAAGAAAAAAAAAAACATACTTCTTAGTCCTTTCTCCATGATTACGATACCAGGCAAGCACAAGAGAAGACAATACGCCATTACAGCCCCCATTCTCTCCTCACCTTCGCCTTCTTCCTTGTAATAAGTTGCTTTTATCTCTCTGACATGTCTGATCTGAGGCAAGCAGAATAATAAATATGATGCAAATGTGGTTTTGTGGCTGGTGTCTACTGACACTAGAATTGTTTACCTCATCATAAATAGCGCTCTTCAGGGACACACCCTGACACTGAGTCACTGCCTTACCTAGGAGGAAAGTAAAAAGAGTGTAGCAGGTAATAACACAAATTTGGGATAGAACAGATCTGGGTCTGCATTTTAGTCTGCCTCTTACAGTTATGTGGCCTCTGAATCCATCTCTTTTTTTTTTTTTTTCTTTTTGAAGATTTTTTTTTTTAATGTGGATCATTTTTAAAGTCTTTATTTGAATTTGTCACAATATTGCTTCTGTTTTATGTTTTGGGTTTTTTGGCCAAGAGGCACGTGGGATCTTAGCTGCCTGAATCCCATCTCTTAAGCAGAAAATTCCACTTATTTTCTTCAAAACTATAGTCAGGTACTCTGAAGGCCACAGATAAATTACCCCCATGATGCTTTCCTTCAAAGAAGATAACTTGGTCATCTTGAGCCCAGATGAAGTTTTGTTACTAAGTTTTCAGTCTAGGTTAGAAAAGCTTGGGGTATTAAAATTCATCAGGTTGTAAATGAGTGTAGCTTATTGTATATAAATCATACCTTAATGAAGTTAAAAAAAAACAGACTGGAGATAAGAATAAAATAGCTTGGTGGATGTCTTACAGATAGGGAGTCAATGGCAATAAACTAAGAGAAGATAGAGTGGGGCTTTATGAAGCAACAAAGAATAGATGTGAGCTAAAGAGAAAAGTACCCGGGGTATGGGGAGGCCAGCGTTAGAGCTATGTTAACCCTGGGAAATGAAGCAAAGTACCTCAGGTTCATGCACAGCTGGTCTCAGCAGAAGCCTTATGGCCCCAAACATTTCTGTTTGCAGATGCTCCCAAAACAAAAGATCTTATTTTATCAACAGATTGTAATCAGGTCATTCCTTAGAAAAGATAAAAAATTGTTTCTTCAAAGTCAAAAGCTGCCCAAGGTGTATTTGAATAACACATAAAAATCCACCTGGTTTACCCAGTGGAGCATGACAATTTCAGAATTAACCCGTAACCATCATCAAAGCCAAGCACCATGCCCCCCCAGTGTTATTATTGAGTGATTAACTGCTACTTAAGAAACTCTAGAAAGTAATGTGTTTTAGGTAGGGAATAACTTAGTAGATAAACTCAACGGTAAAATAACCCAGAGATCAAGGGATGAATTAGACAGACATGCAAAATAATCTCTGTACTTCACTCATATGATCTGGAATAAACATAAAACCAAACAGCCAAGAAATCATATCCCTACCACTACACGGATGAGGTTTCCATCACAGCTTGCAATTCTGCCAGTCTTGTGAGTCAAAGATTACAAAGTATTATCTTCAAACTTCACCTCCTTGCTTATTAAACTGCAGAGTAACAGATTCAAAACAGCCCAATTAAATGCCAGCGTGTCCATTTGCAGTCATTGTCAAAGAGATGTGTTTGTCCAGAAAAAAAGAAATAGAAGAAAGGTAACTCATTTATTTCAGGGTGGCTCTTTCACTTCTTTTTAATTTATTTTTTATTGAAGTATAGTTGATTTACAATGTTGTGTTAGTTTCAGATGTACAGCAACAGCAAAGTGATTCATTTGTGTGTGTGTGTATAACTGAATTTACATATATATATATAAAATCTGACTATGGGACTTCCCAGGTGGTACAGCGATAAAGAATCAACCTTCCAATGCAGGAGATGCAAGAGATGTGGGTTCTAGCCCTGCATCAGGAAGATCCCCTAGAACAGGAAATGGCAACCCACTCCAATATTCCAATATTCTTGCCTAAAAAATTCCATGAACAGAGGATCCTGGCAGGCTACAGTCCATGGGGTTGCAAAGAACAGGAATACAATTGAACATATGCACCATGCAATCTGATTTTAAATATATATATATATACACACACATATATAAAAGAATATATGTATATATTATTTTTTCAGATTATTTTCCTGTATAGGGTATTACAAAATATTGAGTATATTAATACTTTCTTATGCTATACAGTAGGTCCTTGTTGATTGTTTGTTTTATATATAGTAGTATCCATGCATTACTCCCAAATGCCTAATTTACCCCATCTTTCTCATTTTTGATAACCATGAATTTGATATCTATGTCTGTGAGTCTGTTTCTGTTTTGTAAATAAATCCATCTGTATTAGATTCCACGTGTAAGTGATATCATATATTTGTCCTTTTCTGTCTGATATTATCACTTATTATGATAATCTCTAGGTCCCCATCTATGTTTCTGCAAATGGCATTATTTCATTCTTTCTAATGGCTGAATAATAGTCCATTGTGTGAATGTAACACACCTTCTTTATCCATTCACCTGTCGATGGATATTTAGATTGCCTCCATGTGGTGGCACTAGTGGTAAAGAACCCACCTGCCAAAGCAGGAGACATTAGAGATGCAGGTTTGATCCCTGGGTGGGGAAGATCCCCTTGGTATGGCAACCCACTCTAGTATTCTTGTCTGGAGAGTCCCCGTGGACAAAGAAGCCTGGTGAGCTACAGTCATTGGGTCTCAAAGAGTCGGACACGACTAAAGTGACTTAGCACAGTCCTGGTTACTGTAAACAATGCTGCTATGAACATTGGGGTGTATGTATCTTTTAGAATTATGATTTTCTCTCCATCAGGAAATAGAGCTCCTTTACTTTTATTTATATTCAGTCAGTGAAGAACTTCATGGAACTCAAATCCTCTTGTCCAAAACCTTATTTTTAGACTTTAAGAAGTGGATTTTTTTCTTTTTAATTTATGCCACATTTAACTGAATATTTACAGTCCAAGTTATTGTTTTGTTTTGTTTTAACCTAGAGATTTCTATGCTTTTGAATTGTGGTGCTGGATAAGACTCTTGAGAATCCCTTGGACAACAAGGAGATCAAAATAGTCAATCCTAAAGGAAATCAACCTTAAATATTCATTGGAAGGACTGATGCTAAAGCTGAAGCACTGATAATTTGGCCACCTGATGCGAAGAGCTGACTCATTGGAAAAGGCCTTGATGCTAGGGAAGATTGAGGGCAGGATGAAAAGAGAGCAGCAGAGGACGAGATGGCTAAATGTCATCACCAACTCAGTGGGCGTGATTATAAGCATACTCCAGGAGACTGCAGAGGAGAGCGGAGCCTGGTGTGCTGCAGTCCATGGGGACGCCAAGAGTCAGATACAACTTAGTGACTAAACAACAACAAAAAGGTATCTAACATGAGCAAAAAGTATCACTTTTCTAGTCTACTCTTTAATAAATTCAAAAAATATTTAATGAGAACCAAATGTATTCAAGGTGGTGGATTGATCTGTAGAGAATACAAAAACAGAAAAACACAATCCCTAACCTTGAAGTATTTACAGCCAAGTCATTTTATGACTAGGGCTTCCCAGACGGCTCAGTGGTAAAGAACCTGCCTGCCAATGCAGGAAACGCAGGTTTCGATCCCTGGGTCAGAAAGATCTCCTGGAGAAGGAAATGACAACACACTCCAGTATTCTTGCCTGGGAAATCCCATGGACAAAGGAGCCTGGCAGGCTATACAGTCTATGAGGTTGCAAAGAGTTGGACATAACTGAACACATGCATGTACACATTTTATGATTAGTTTTAACTAAGTATTCCTGTCATTAGACAAAAAAATTGTTTTGATGTGTATAAACTCTGAAAACCTCTTTCCAATCTTGAGCCATATTTTTCTTTCCCATATCCAAGTGCAACCTAAAACTACCTATTTCTTTAAATTAATTCCCTTATTTTTAAGTACTAAATTAACTTACTTATGAATACATTGTTATATAACTATCTCCTTTAAAATTATCTTAATCATTAATAACTATATAAAATGATGGGATTTGACAGGCTGCTTAGATTTTTTTTCAAAATGCACATTAAAATAAATAGTTGTCTATTAACATCAATGTTTACTGTGTACTACCTAAACTCATACTGGGAAACATGTCTCTAATCCAGTCCCAAGTGAAATCTCTTCCTCTGCCCACTCATAAACCTCATTGCAACCCAGGTAACTCCTTACATGCCAATACTGTTAGTTGATGATCCCACCTTCCAATAAGAAAAGAGCTTCCTCTCATCACTTCAACAACCCATATCTTTTCCTCATTTTTAGCTTATTTCTCTAAGATATTCATAGTAATCTCCTATGATAACATCTTTATCATTACCCCAAATTTCATCTTCTGTCACCTCGATTACTCCTTCTATTAACTCTTATTTCTTGTTTTCAGGTGGTCTCCCTTTTCTTTGGCTCCTTTGCCTTTACTTAGATGCATTTGGTTTAAAAATATTTATTGTCTATTGTGTGTTAGAGACTATGCAAGATTCTAGGAATACAGACAAGGATCTACAAACCTCGAGGAGTCACAAGTATCTGAGGAGACAAGGACGCCCTGTGTCACCAGCCATGTCATGAGTGCCTTGTAAGGTAAATGCAAGAATGTTTGCAGAGGAAACACAGTGGAACTTGAAGTCAAAGGTAGAAAGGATTTTCCCATGGAGGTTAATATCTAAACTCAAATTCCAAATATTATATACTTATCAATATTATACACATGCTGGTTTTGTGAGCCAGGGAAGTCTCTAGTTACTTTAAGCTTTATTTTCCTCAACCATAAAGTGATAATGTTGTCTACCTTACCTGACTGTAATAAGATTAAGGGGATAGTATGTACTCAGTGGTGAGGGCCCAGAGTTAGTGAGCTTGGATTCCAATGCCAACTCTACTACTGCATGTCCTAGGGTAGATTACTTTACAGCTGTGTATTGGAGTCCCATCAATAAAATGTAGATAAATAATAATATCTATCAAATAATAATATCTAATATCTATCTAATATCTAATTTATAAATAATATCTATTTTAATATCTATCTAATTGATGTGAAACTTCAGTGGGGAAATCCATGGAAATCATTAGATAGTGAACATTCAATAAATGTTAGCCACTCTTACCAGAAGGCTTTTTAAATCTCAGTATCTGTATATAAATCCTGTTAAGTAAACAGCAAAACAAAAAATATAATCCTCATTTATATTCCTTCACTTTATTATTCATAATTCACAATAGATCTCATCTATTAAGTGAATTAAGCAGAGCAGACTAAAACTTTAACAGTACCAAACCGGCAAAGTAGAAGAAAATCTACCCTCTTTCCATGTGTTAGGAATTAAGCCAAACTCACCCCAAAATTCATATATTGAAGTCCTAACTCCCCAAACCTCAGAATGTGACATTACTTGGAATAGGGTCATCGCAGATATGATTAATTAAGTGATGATGAGGTCATACTGGATTAGGTTGGATCCCAAATCCAATATGATTCTTATAAATCCTTATAAAACAGGGAAATTTGGAGAAAGATGCACACAGGAGAGAGACACATGAGGATGAAGTCAGAGATGGAGTGATATTCCTACAAGAGAAGGAGTGCCAAAGATTGTCAGCAAACCACCAGAAGCTAGAGGAGAGGCATGGCACACATTCTCCCTCACAGTCCACAGAAGGAACAACCCTGCTGACACTTCAGGTTCAGACTCGGAACCTCCGGACTGTAAGATGATACAGTTCTGCTATTTAAGCCACTTAGTTTGTACTACTTGTTGCAGCAGCCCTAGGAAACTAATATACTATCTGACACATCTTGTTTCTTTCTAGTAAGAACATAAATCCTAATAATATGTAGATCAATTCTGGAGATATATACTTAAATTTTAGTCTGAATCACACAATTGGTCATAAACTAAATTCTGTTCTCTACTTCTTCTGTGTAATACATCCCTTTCCTACCCACATTACAGGTTCCCTGAAGAAAGAATATATTCATTAATTCAATAGGTATCTATTAAACTGAAAGTCGCTCAGTTGTGTCCGACTCTTTGCAACCCCATGGTCTATACAGTCCATGGAATTCTCTAGGCCAGAATACTGGAGTGGGTAGCCTTTCCCTTCTCCAGGGGATCTTCCCAACCCAGGGATCAAACCCAGGTCTCCCACATTGCAGGCAGATTCTTTACCAGCTGAGCCACAAGGGAAACCCAAGAATACTGGAGTGGGTAGTAGCTATCCTTTTCCAGGGGATCTTTCCGACCCAGGAATTGAACCAGGGTCTCCTGCATTGGAGGCAGATTCTTTACCAACTGAGCTATCAGGAAAGCCTTGATTAAAAGCTCTACTAAATGGAAAATGAAAAAAAAAATAGGTTCCTGATCTTTAGGAATAAACAACCTATGAGTCAAGCCACAGGTAAACAATAATTGATGCAAAGTAGACTGGGATGAGTATTCCTGATATACGAAAGCAAAGAATGCTTCACTCCCATGGTTTTGTATCGCTTAGCCCTTACACCTAGGCATCTCTTTTAGAAAAATTCTGTTTTCCCACGGGCCAGTTGTCTCTTTTCCTAGGCCTAACATCTATTTCCCTTCTCCCATCTTCAGCACACACTGATACTGAAGTCAGTCCACTGCCTTTATGATAATCCTTTCCTCGCAGAGTAAACAGATGGAAGGCACCCCCATAAGCAGGCATATGAACCTATGCAGACAAGTCCTATTTGGAGAAGGCTCCCTAATACCCATGGCTGCAGTATTTTCCAACTCTGCCCACAAAACAGGGATGCTTCTGCCAGGGAAGCCTTTAAGACCACCCTCTGATATTCATGGGCTTCCTTGGTGGCTCAGATGGTAAAGAATCTGCTTGCAGTGTGGGAGACCTGGGTTCAATTCCTGGGTCAGGAAGATCCCCTGGAGAAGGAAATGGTTACCCACTCCAGTATTCTTGCCTGGAGAATTCCAATGGATACAGAAATCTCGCAGGCTACAGTCCAGAGGGTCACAAAGAGTTGACAAGACTGAGCAACTTTCACTTTTCTGACATTCCAGAATCCTAGCAGAAGCATAGCCAAAACAGACATATCCAGAGGCTTATATATAGAGAGAATACCATAGTGGTTTATAGAGAGTGGTAGAGGAGGGCCGCTACTAGAGGATCATAATCCAAAGGGACCTTAGCATTACTGGAGTAGTCAATTCTTTAAAAAGATATTTTCTGGGACTTCCAGCTCATTTCAGCATTAATTCAAGACACAAAGGTGAGTCATTTGAAACTATTCTCCTCACCTTTGTGGATTTTCTGTCAGGAGCAGACAAATCCTACCTCTTTTTTTATATTCTCCTACCTCACCTCTTTTCACCATTTTCCCTTGTCCTGGCTCCTCCAGCCAGATCACACCCCCACCTCTTGCCTTAATTACCCTTTCCAGGACTGACTCATCTGTAAACAAAGTGGTGGTGTCATCATTGGGTACATTGAGAAGTGGGGTGATCCTTGAAGTCAGACAGATCTAGGGATATAATCCTAGCCAAGGGAGTTAGACTTATTTACCACGTCTCCTTTTCCTAATAAGACTAATGGTGGGTGTGTAGATAAAATGAGATAGTGCACGGGAACGTCCCCAGCACAACACCACTTCTCAACACACTTGAGAGGAAGAGTACCCGATGATGACCCCACGACCTTGTTTACAGATGAGTCAGTCCACCACTAAAATCTAAACAAATCAAAAACAACTTAGGTCCAACCACAGGGGTGATTAAGGTGCCATATCACTCTTTAATCTGAGGGTAAAAGTGCAAATAGATTGTCTCTACTTAATCTACAAAACCTATCCATTACCTGTGTGAAAGGGGCATGCATGGACAAGAGTGTTTTCTACGCATCAGGACTTAATACAAAAATAACAGCAAAAAGTCTAGTGTGACACTGGTGTCATGGAACAAGATTGCTAGTACCAAGTGAGATTTCCACACTGCAATGATTTCAGTGCAGTGGATGTCACAAGAGGTGGCTGAGGGAGACAGGGAAGGGGTGGGCTGGCTACAGGTCAATAGAAACCAGGTAAATATAGCACTTTCTGACATATCCTGGCTTCTGCTTATTCCAAAAAATATGTCCCTGGCAAGGGGGATCCCTCTTGTCACTTCTCTGTTGGGTTTCTACTGACCATAGAAGTCATTGTCAGGTGACATCAAGAAAGTCTGTCTCTGGGGCATAAATAAATGCCCAACACCCATAGTTCACGGGAATACGAGAGCCTGAGAGGCCTGGAATCGATCCAACCCATTTTAACTAGCAAGAAACTACCTAGTAATACCTTGTTTGTATTTCTTGGAGGAGGGACACAAGAAACACTTATTTCATTCCACACAATAATTCACCACAATCAGAGGGGGCACAGCAAGGGCAGCACCATCTCCCAGCTGCTGATTACATCAAAGGCTTGCAGCACAAATTCAATTTTATGATGTTAATCTTGGCCTGCCACTCAGAAATTTTCTCTGAGGGATATGATTTTTCTCTGGATTTCATTTTAAGAATGATTTTCTTCACCCACAATCAATAAAGATATGTTTTCATCAAAAGACTCTATCTTGGTAGAATTCAATTGGCTATTTCAATCCCTTTTGGTGACACAATATTAATTAAAATAGTTTATGTTGCACTTCAACTGGAAAAAGAGTCAGTGAAAATAGCAGCTACTCAGAACACATGTTCTATACGCATCAACATAGAGGGCAGAAAATAATTTTCTCTTTCTCCAGGCGGCCGGCATTAGCTATTCAAGAGAGTTGCTCTGACTTAGTTTATCTCTGTGTTATCACTGAAATAATAATAATAAAAAATAAGCTCTTCCTGTTTGTATAGTTTTCTCAACAGGAAATCAAAATACACATGAAGAAAATGCTTCAAATTCTCACCTCCTAGTGCCTCAGGAAGAGCGAAATAAATGTATGTGCCCACACAGCATAATGGGATATTAAGAATCACAGTCAGTTTCTCTTAATTAAAAACAGTTATAATGCTATTAAGAATTCTTTTTATTTTCAATTTCTAAACAATGGTTGCAATTGAATACATTTTCTTTCTAACAAGGAAACATAGGACAAGTATGGAGGTTTTCACACTTGAAACAAGGGAGAAAATAATGAAAAATATTACAGGAAATGAATTCTCTTTTAACAGTGATTTTTAAAGTGGCAGTTAATTCACTTAATGAAAACATTTATCAAAGTACCTACTGTGTGCCTGACTCTGGTCACCACTTGAGGCTGACAGAATCTGAACTTGAGGCTGGAAATCTAAATTTTAACCAGTTCTCCAGAGATATTCTTAAGCACATTTGAGGCAAAGGAACTTAAATCAATCTCATCATTGCCCCTGCACCACACAATTAATGGAATATACAAATTAATTGGTAAAATTAAAGAAATATTCACTGAATAAAAGGCCAAAAAGAATAGATCCCTCAAAAATTGTTGCTTGGGGCCTGATCTGCATGACCACCTGAGAACATCAAGACCTAGCTGACCTAATTTGGGCCTTCCACAGCAAAAAGTCCTCATCTGGCCCCTAACCTACTATTTTTCTCTGCAGTGACTATAGTTTAAAGTAGTTAAAGTCTTTTTCTATCTACTGCCATCTAAATGACACAGAGAAAGACATCTTCCCTGTTCTGTAGCACTTTGTAAGAAAACTACCTAAGGTCTTTCCTCGGAAAGGGGCCTAAACAGGAAAACTCTTAAGTATTCAGTCATTGAGCAAATTGAGCATTGTTTGCAAGAAGGAATAATTCAAGATGATTAAGGTAGAATTTTGAGGCAAAGTCTTCCACATCTCAAAGAATTTTAAGAGCTAACGCTACCAGAGAAAAATCATAAGAGAGTACAGTCCTTTAACAAATTCCTCCCAAAATGTTCAAGTTGCATTGTGGTATTCCAAAAGAACTAACACATTATCCAGATCCAATCCCCTAAAAATGTTTTTCTAAGACTCAGTTCAATTGCTCAGAGTGAAAACAAGAACTGGAGCAGGAAGCAGGGCCTAAAATGGCCTGAGATCCTATCATGTAAACACAGGAATGCTAACCTTTGTCCATCAAAGAGTTCTTGGTGTGGTGGAACTCCTTTAACAGAGCCTGGTCTTAAAACATAGGTGGACATTGAAAGTAAACATTTAGTGGCTGGGAAATAGGGATAATCGAGGTGAAACTATAAATAACTTCATATGTCATTCTGAACAACAAGATTGATCTGCTTTTTATGATATACTTGAAAACATGAAGTCCCATCTATACTCAAGGCTGGATTTCTGTTGTATTTTTCTCTCATCAAGAGACTAAGATGAGTGGAGGGAACCAAATTAGTTGATTGTCACCTGTGCATCAAACAGTCTTGTGTTTTCTAGGCAACTAAGTCTCCCAACAAAGTTGTGATGTAAACACTCTTATGGGAGAGACTTGAAAATCAAATAAGGACCTAATAATGTAAAATAATGGGCTTTCCTGATGGCTCAGTGGTAAAGAATCTGCTTGCTAATGCAGGGGACATGGGCTTGATCCCTGGGTCAGGAAGGTACCCTTGGAGAAGGAAATGGCAACCCACTCCAATATTCTTGCCTGGGAAATCCCACGGACAGAGGACCCTGGTGGGCTTCAGTCCATGGGGGTTACAAAATAGTCAGACATGACTTAGTGACTAAACAACAACAATGTAAAATAATATACAACCCTCATTTTACATTTGAGGAAACCAAAGCTCAGAGAAGCAAAATAATTTGCCAACATCCTGTAGCCAGTAAAGGATGAAACAATACGTGTGAAGATTTGTACTTAATATGTTCTCTCACCCTATGAGACCTTCACACAAAAGTTTCCTTTGGCCTCTTCCTCAGCATTTCCTCCTGGCAAACTCCTATAAAAATGGAGCCTTCAAAACGGAAACTAAATTGTAGCTCCTTTGAGCCTCTGCTGGGTATATTGCACCCCTCAACGCCCAGCACTTCCTTTTCTACCTTTACGGAGCTCTGATCACTCTGCTCTAATTCTTCCTGTGTCAGTTACCTGAACCATGCTATGAATGTTTAGAGGGCAGGAAACTGTTCTTTTTCCTTTGCATTTTGCTTGCAAGTAGTTTTACATACAACAAAAAGTAAAAAAAAAAAAAAAAATGTTGAGGGGAATGTCAAAAAATTAATGTATTTGTTATGAGTGAATGTGGTATGACTTTAAAAGTCACCTCTTTTTCTTCTCTCAGACAAGTCAGGTTGAATGTTAATTCTGAGGTCTGCACAAGGAGAGAAAGGGAGAGGTAGAAAGATATCTTTGGCTATGGACTTGTCTGTAATTACTATTGAAGCACCCTAAAATCTTATCGGCTTTCTGGGCCCTGAATTCACCTCTCACTAGGAGGAAACACAGTCAATTCACAGTGAGATTGAATGGTTCAATTAATGACAATTCCGTCATCCTGTACTTTCTTAGTTTTTATACACTCATGCTGCTGCTGCTGCTGCTGCTAAGTCGCTTCAGTCGTGTCCAACTCTGTGTGACCCCATAGACAGCAGCCCACCAGGCTCCCCCATCCCTGGGATTCTCCAGGCAAGAACACTGGAGTGGGCTGCCATTTCCTTCTCCAGTGCATGAAAGTGAAAAGTGAAAGTGAAGTCGCTCAGTCGTGTCCAACTCCTGCGACCCCATGGACTCAGCCCAGCAGGCTCCTCCGTCCATGAAATTCTCCAGGCAAGAGTACTGGAGTGGGGTGCCATTGCCTTCCCCGTTATACACTCATACATAGGATTTTACTTTTTCCAGATGAAATTGCATTTTGTTAAAAGTAAAAAAGGAAGTGCTAGAAAACCAAGATAGATTCAGGAGTCTCCAAAACTCATACCCTTAGCCACTGCACTGCATTGCTTAGGTGGGGCAGGGGCGTTGCCCAACATGTTAGGGAGCCCTTTGGAAATGAGAGCAAACTCTAGATGAGATGTTGCTCAAGAACAGTGATATCTAGCTCTAGAAATGAGACGCTGCCTTTTATAGAAGAATTCAAAAAGATCCAAATGTCCTTTAAGATCACCACAGCTTCCTTACTTTGAAGAAAAAAATGAATTAATGTAAGTTAAAGGACTTGTTGGTACCCCAGAGTAAAGCTGGGGACTTGCCAGGTGTTCAGAGACAGTCTGGTAAGAGAACTTACATATATTCTTTCTGTCTTTATCCCTACCTCATTGCCTTGCCTCTAACTCAGAACATAATTTAATCTGATAGTGTTAGACTAAGAGAAAAATAACTATACATTCAGAACAGAGCTTCCAGAGAAATGTCTGACAGAATTCTTAATAAGAGATGCTGCATATTGTACCATTATTAAATAACATAAAAAATAAGTAAATTGTCAAGTCACAGGTATATTTGAATGAAGCAATCTTTAAACTCTGAAATATTTCTAATACAACTATTCTCAAGGTTGCACTGTTATTTAATAACTTATATATACTTCTATTCCAGTTGGCCTCTATAAACTAGAACCTTAGATTTCTAAAGCATTCCCTTCATTGGATAGACTGTTAATGCAAGTTATCACACACAGGGAGAGGCTTATACTTTAAGTTGATATTTTATTGATAAAGTAATTATAATTTACAAAATCTTCCCCAAAAGTGGTGAGGATATTAGAAGTCAATAGAGCCCCAATTTTTGTGGTTTAAAAAATAATAATCATGTTCACTAGAGGATTTCATGGACAAAGCTTCCCTTTCTCCTCTCACCCTTTGCATTCTTTACAGAAAACACTATGGGTACCCTGTAATATTGAAGAAGCTAAAGGAGAGCTAAGGAACAAAAGTCACAAGACCGAATTAACCACAAATAATTGCATGCCAAAAGAAGCTGCTTTCTTCTTCCCTGATCTTTAAAAGGTGAGAATTCAGGAGAGAGAAAACTAACCCACTGTTTGCTGGGGGCGGGAGAAGTGGGGGTGAGGGTAGGAAAGGGGATGAAAGAGACAGTTTCCAAATCCTTTCTTCAGATAAAACTATTCCAACAAGTGACCTAGTTTTCAAAGATGACCTTGAACTCCTTTAGCATAAAACTACAAGGGGGAGGAACAGAAAGCTAACTTTGTTTCACAGCAAACTTCTGATTGCGTCTTCCTAACAGTTTCGAAATGAACACAGAAACGCTATAATGGATGAGGAGGGGGTTAGGTAAGCACCTGTCCCCAAGGGACTATTGCCAGCACTTCACCTTGGCCAGATTTTTCGTCAATGCAGACATCACTCCCTGGATTTTCCTGTCTCTCTTCCAACTTTATAAGTGATAAAAGTGTTGTGTCCACAACCTTAATTGCTGGCGCAGCCGCGGGTGCACATCAAGGAAAGTTTTCACCAGATTCCCTGCCCCGACAGGTCCCAAGCTGTCACACCCTCTCCTGCCGGCGTCCACCGGATCTTTTCCCCAGCTACTCGACTCAGCTTAATGAATTCAAGGACTCCAGTCTCGGAGACGTCCGATTTCCGAATCCCAAGAGACTCTCTCAATAGTGAATGGCGAGTCTGGGAGATCTCACCTACCCCGCGCCATCCAGCCCCCGCCACCACACTCGAAAGGACCGATTTGACAGGTGCGTGTCTTCGGTCACTACGGATGCGACAACAGGACGAGAGAGTAGAAGAGGGAGTTTTCCACGTGCAAGAACTTGGAGCAGAAAAAGAGATTATAACTACTGCAACACGCGCTCACCTTCCTTCCCCGCCCCTCGGGATCCAAACCCTCGACTTGAGAGCGGAAAACCAAGGGCAGCACGAGTCCGGGGCCGTCCGGGGCCACCGCCTGGGACAGAGGAGCACGAGCCGAGCCCGGGGCGGCTGCTTTAACCCAGACTGGGTGCCGCGAAGCTGTAGCGGTCCCGCAGCTTGACAGAGGGTAGCAGGACACAGGGGCGGCCTTTCAGGAGTGGCCACGCCCTCAAACCTGACACCTCGCCCCACCCGAGAACACGCCCTCCCCCGAAACCACGCCCTCTACTCCAGCCCCTCGCCCCGCTCCCCTCCCCTGACTCCTGCCCAAACTCTGGCTACCTCTAGCCACAGGCGCCACATGGTCCAGCCACTCCCTCCATCTCTCACGGGCGGTGGTGGCAGGAACAGGCCGGTCTGCGGGCGTCGAGGTGTTCTGTCCTTTCAGGGCTGGAGGGAGTTAGAGTTAGGACAGGAAAATCAAGGTAGGCCAGGTGATATGGACCCTCCCCAGCACTAATAGATACTGGGAGCCGCAGGACCTTTGTTAAGGGAAGGGAGGAAGTTCCCCTCCACCTAGCAGAGAAGAGTGAGAGTCCAGGGAACTAGGAAGGGTGGAAAAATTCACCCTTGAAACCGGAGTCCCGACCTGCTCTTGAGTGTGCAAGTCAGATTACTGACTGGGTAATTTAGAAAAATGGGAGGGACAGTTTGTTTTTCTCAGGTTTCTTGGTTATTTTACTTTTTCATCCAAACCTGTGGGCAGTGTAGTCCTGGATTCCAACACTCCCAGAGGCAGGTGGGGAGATATATTTTTATTTATTTGATGTGGATCATTAAAAAAAACCTTATTAAATTTTTATTACAATATTGCTTCTATTTTAGATTTTGGATTTTTTGGCAGGAAGCATATGGGATTTTAGCTCCCCACCCAGGGATGGAGCCCAAACCACCTGCATTGGAAGCATGGGGTCTTAACCTCCCAGGAGGGAAATCCCTAATGGGGTGAGATTTTTAATCACTCCCTTTCACTTATACCTACCTGGCTTCCCAAATACTAAGGATATTTGGCCAGGCCCAAGTCAGAGCACAAGTTCTAGGTCTCCTCTGAGATCTAGAGGTCTGAGGTCAGACTACTTCTCATACCCTGGATCTTCCTGTGTGAAACCCTGTAGAGGAGGACACCCCTCATCTTCATCCTCTGCACCAGGTTAGTTCCTAGTCTTGGTTCATCTGGAAGCTCACTTACCCCAGCAGGTTGGTGTTCCTGCTATTCACTCCCAAGTTGCCTCACCTATTACAGCACTTGTCACAACTTACTGCAATTACTTGTTGCATTGGCCTCCCTGCTTGACTGTAAGGTCTGTGAAGGAAGGGACACCAAACATGTAGTGGATACATATAAAATACTGTTGACCCATGACGTGTACCTCACTATTGCCTGTTAAAGTGACCCCAGCCTCCAGTTCTTTATGAACTTCCATCACCTATCCTTAACTTCTAAGTCTGCAGAATTTTATTTCAAAATTAACATTCCCAACCCTACTGCCATTCCCAAATCTTCATCCTACCAGTTGAGCAGAACTTTCTTCAAGCTTCATAAAGATGTAGATGGAGAAAGAAACTTAGACTTGGTTCATCTTGTCTGAGCTCTGCCATAACTAACTCAGTGGTTGTAAAGGCCCTCAACCATTCTGGGTCTCACATCAGAGACTTGGATACTTTTAAGGCCAATGAAAATTGGGGGAAGAGGAAAAATGAAAAAAAGAAAAGCTTTTAGGAAAAAATGACCTCGGTAAAAAAAATTAAAAATTAAATAAATGAGAAAATTAAATAAAAAATGAAGAAAATGTTGATAATGTATAATATCAGTTTAATGGTCTTTATTGCCAGTGTAGTCATTGACAGCTTTGAACTTTCCAAGCCTTATAATCATGGAAACCAGCAAGAGTTGCAGAAATCTTCCCACTTTTTCACATTCTGGAAATGGTAACTGGTTTATTGCAAGGAATCATCCTTTCCCACAAGACTTAAATAAGACTTACCTTGTTTATCTATGACACACACCCTCCAAATTTCCATTCTTCGCATCATAAATGATTAGCTGAATCCTGAACCATTTGTGCTAACTAACCAATCTGAACAAAATATCTGATACCTTGACTTGATCAAACTTTAGTCCCATAAAAATTTCTTTTGAATAATGTCTCTCTTTATCTTGTTTTTTTATATGACCTTGTAAAATGTAATTTTTTAATACAGGCATGCCTGAGGAATATTGTGGGTTCCATTCCAGACCACCGCAGTAGAGGGAATCACACATTTTTCAGTTTCCCAGTGAGTATAAAATTTATGTTCACAACATACTGTGGTCTATTAAGTATGTGATAGCATTATGTCCAAAAAAATGTATGTACTTTAATTAAAAAATAACACTTGGAAAAATGGTACTGATAGACTTGCTCAAGGCAAGGTTGTCTCAAACCTTCAATTTGTAAAAAATGCAGTATCTGTGAATCGCAGTAAAGCAAAACAATCTAAAATGAGTTGTACCTGTATTGTTTATAAGGAAAGGGCCCCTCAAGAGCAAAAGGGCCCTGTCAGTTTCCTGGCTATAAAACAGAGGCAAAATCTTTTTTGACCCCAAAACTAGTGAATTCAGAAGCTGAATTTCCAAAGAAAAGCAAGTCAGATCTTGATCTCAAGTCTAGACCTCAGGAGGAAAAGCAAGCCAGCACCTGAGAACCAAACTGGGCACTGGAGGTGACTTGTTTGGCTAACCTGGATATTGTTGTTGCTGTTTTTAATTTGAATTTGAATGTACACCAACTCTGTAGTCTTCATCATTTATATTACCTATTTGATCATTGAAAGCATTTAAGTTTGTGTCTCTCGAATGCTTTTGTGCTCTCAGAAAAGTGCCCTGAATTACAAAAATATCTCCTCCCTTTCCTCTACCATGTCAATAGGGATACCCAGGCAATAACGTCTGTTAATATCTCTACTGGATGATTCAAGTGTTTGAATGAAAGGACAAATATTTCATTTATAGTTGAAATGTGTTCCTTTGGTGATAAGATACTAACCAGTGCAACAGTCTCTCCTTTTGAAGCTCTGAAAGATTTTTACCAGATAAAATAAATATCCCTGGAGGGTTTGTGGTGATTTAACTTCAAATCAGAATAGATTCTCTGACATGTTTTAAAAAATGAGTAGAAATAGTACATAAGAGAATTAGTTTGGCCAATTCTATGAAATAATAAAAAATAACTTGTGATGGTTTGAATACATGTCCAAAACTTCTGTGTTACTCCTCCCTCTCTGGTGGAGCCTATTTCCCCTTCTCCTGAGTGTGGGCTACGTTTAGTGATGGGCTTCTAACAAACAGAATGTGGTAGGAATGGTGGAGCATAACTAGCAAATATACATCGTAAAATGACACTGGAACTTCTGCCTTGCTTTTCCTCTCTCTTGTATCTCTCTCTGGAGGAAGCCTGTGAACATGTTGTTAGGACATTCAAGGGGACTTTATAGAGAGATCCCTGAGGTTAGGAACTAAGATCTCCTGCTAATAGCCATCAAGAAGCTGAGGCTGTCTCGTGTGAGAATGCGTTTTAGACGTGGATCCTCCAGTCAGTTGACATCTTAACTGCAGCCTCATGAGCGACCCTGCAGCAGACCCACAGAGTTCAACCATCCCTGAATTGCTGACCCACAAATACTCTGCAGTAAAAGTTGTTGTTTTTAAGTCACTATCCTATAGTGATTTGCTATACAGCAGTAGAAAACTAACACAGGATTGACTCAACAATCTCTCCTGACATTAATGTCCTAAAGATAATGCTAATAATACCGAGCATTTTTGGAGTTTTCTGCTTTATAATGGCTTATATATTTTCCAAAATCCTTTTGATAAGCTGAACCACATGGACATTTATCATTCTTCTCAGCTAGCCAGTATTCATCCCTGTTTCCTATGTTTGGAGAACTCTAACCCTCCTTGTGAAGCAGAACCTACTATGTCTTCATGGAGAATCTGGGAAACAGTGCCTTGCTTACTGTGTCACTCCATTACATACAGGTCATGGACACACGTTCTGAATTGTGCCAATCAGATTCACAGCCCCAGACAAATACCTCCACAGCCACATCTAGTCCCCAGAGGCAGCAGTGAAGTGCTTCTAGCAGCTGCATCCAACGCACAGCAGCAGAGAGATCAGTGTCTGTGCCTAATGCAGGTGGCTGTGATGCTCCGTGGTACCATGGCTGTGGAAGAATTTTGGACTTTGTCATGATTGCATAATATCCAAACTTAGTTTTACACTTTCAGAGACATTTCCAATATCCTTTCCTCAAACCTTTTTCTGCTTAGAATAGCAAGTATTGCTTTCTCTTGCACATAACTAGAAATCCTGACTGATACAAGCAGATTCTGTAACCATTTTACAGATGAGAACTTTGAGGACCAAAGTTCTTAAGTTATGTGTCCCTAGATACAAGTAGCAAATGATAGAATTGAGACACATTGATTAGTCCAGATTAGAGTAAGCAAACATATAATTAAATTTTACATTTAAAAGATAAAGGACTTGTGTACTTTAAAAGAAACAAATTAATTGTGTTCATCTTTAAATCAGATGAAATGCTACTTCCCTGCCCTGTCCCTGATATTAAGTACTGACATTATGGCATCAAATGCCTTCTTGCTTCAGGCATGGACTGTGTTCCTCCAGACTTCCTTGATATTGCACAGATACTTCTTCCTGCAAGTGCTCTTCTCTGTCCATCCCTGCCACCCACATGTTTTAGTTAGTTTGCATCTTCTTACTTCAAAACCCAGATTTGGTGATGATTCATCTTTGCAGCCTCTCCTGAGCCCTCCAGAAGAGGTAATTATTCTCACCCACTCCTCATGCCCTCTCAGAGTTCTGTTTCTATTCATGATAAAATGTTTGCTAAGCTTGTTAATCTGTGTTAACAACCCTAACATATTCCAACAAAAGAAACAGAAAGACTCCCAGCTCTGCTCAGACAATAAAGAGAGTCTTGGAAAAAAAATAGGGGCTTAAAACAAAGTCTACTTATTGAACATGGACCCTAGGGCTTTAATGCCATCAGCTGTAAGAATGCTGACAACTAGGTGTACAATCCCATATGAGACACTGGGGATGTTTTCACAGATAAAAATGAATGATTCTAGAAAAGTCTTTAAGAAAATGACATTTGAAAGTTTCTCAAGTAAAAGAATACCCATCTGACGATGAAGGTCACTACTTGACAAGTCCAACCCTTACACAAAGAGTGTCCCTTTGGTTTTAGTACCTTACTTTTACATTTTAACTTAAAAAATTGAATTATATAGAATCATGTAGAAACCTCCAATACAAAGCAATAGTAAAAACATTTCGAGTCACATTAATAATGACATTACCCAATACCAAGGATAATAAGCAGATTCTAAAGTCTTCCAGAGAGACTTCCCTGGTGGGCCAGTGGTTAAGAATCCGCCTGTCAATGCAGGGAACACGTGTTTGATCCCTGATCTGGGAAAATCCCACGTGTTGCAGGGCAGCTAAGTCCATGTGCCACAGCTACTAAGCCCGGGTGCTGCAACTACCGAAGCCCACGTGCCTAGAGCCCGTTCTTTGCAATAAGAGAAGCCACCGCAATAAGCCCACACGTTGCAGCAAAGAGAACCCCCCACTTGCAGCACCTAGAGAAAGCCCACACATAGCAACAAAAACCCAGTGCAGCCAAAAATAAATAAATAAATAAAAATTTTAAATAGTAATAAAAAAAGTCTTCCAGAGAGAAAAATAAAGGAAGAAGAAGAGTTGTCTTAGGGCTTCCCTGGTGGCTCAGTGGTAAAGAATCTGCCTGCCAGTGCAGGAGACGTGCCTTCCACTCCCAGTCAGAGAAAATCCCGCACGCCCTGGAGCAAAGCCCGAGTGCCGCGACTCCCGAGCCTGCGCTCTGGAGCTCAGGAGCTCCTGAGCCCTCGCACCGCAGCTGCTGAAGCCCCCACACCTAGAGCCCCTGCTCTGCAAGAGAGAAGCCCCCATAATGAGAAGCCTGTGCCTCACAACCAGAGGGCAGCCCCTGCTCACTACACCTGGAGGAAAGCCCATGCAGCAGCTAAGACCCAACGCAGCCGATATGAAATCAATTAATTAAAAAAAGAATAGTTGTCTTAGACTTTTCTGGAGCAATGCAGGATATTAGAAGACAGTGTATCAAAATGGATAGTAAAAATTTAGCATTTACTATTGACATTTCACATACATTCTTTCCTTGCATTATAATCCCCTAAACCAAGATGGTATAATGAAAACTGTGATAATACCTGGCAAAGGCAAAGACTTTAGAAACTTAAAATTTGCCCTTCTGATCAGTCATTGGGGAGGAAAGTTGGAACAGTTTTATGCTGTTCAACTAAAGCCCTAACTATAAAAATTATAGAATTTTTAACATTATCAAGCACAGTGTGACATTTTAACTAGGAGAATGGAAGTGTATGTGTCTCTGTGTGTGTATTCTTTTCTGAACTGGCAGTGAGATTGAAGGACCTTGGGTGACTTTTAAAGAAGTTATAAGCCTGTGAAACAAGGAGCTTAAAAGATGATGGCAGATACTTGATTATAGCAGTGCCATTGAGCAACCCTATAATAAAATATTTTAGGTGAAAAGTAACATTTAGACAGGTTATTTTTTTCTAGCACTTGCTTTCAAGGTCAAATATATTTCTTCTTCCTGTTTTGGAAGTGCTACACTGAAAGTAAAATGAGAAAAGACAAGTAAATGTATTTTTTATGATAGAATTCTGAATCTTAAAAAAAACTAGCTATTGAAGCAATTTGAAGTTGTTGCTACAACAGTGACCAAATCTAGTTATTTTCCATGCTCTAAATGCTTCATACAAAAGCAGAATAATTACCTGGGACAGTGTTATAGAATGAATGACCCAGATGCACTTTGGATTTTGCAGTGTCCTTGTGAATTCTGCTTAACTGTCTATATAATTGATTGCAACATTGTGTACTTAATTGTCAGCAGTTGGAAGCTTCCAGAAGAAAAGCTGTCCCATAGATTTTAGCATACTCTGACATGAAGGGAAGGTTAATTCCCAGAACTTGATTATATTAACATCTCAGTAAGAGTCAAGGAACAGAGTGGTCTGTCCTGGTACTATATATATTATTCCGGGAGAAGCAGTTCACAAACAAGAACTGAACTCCAATTTGTAATACCAACAATGACTTACATTTGGATGGTACTTCTTCAGTAAACTTTCATACATATTATCTTAACTGATACAGTGAAAGGATAATATAGCAGAAATGGAAAATACAAATAATGGAGAAAGGACATGATATAGAAGTCATTTGCTTTTGACTTTGTATAACTTTTGGCAATGCTGCATGATGTCATTTTGAGGTGAAATTTTGTTGTTATTCTAAGCAGTCATTTCCTTTGAATTATCTTTTATGACTTAGTCCCTTTGATTTAACCCCACTTCATTCCACAGATAATATTAACTCCCCTCGGTTTTCAACTTTCCATTATTAAAAAATAATTCAGATGACTTCTTTTTGCTCATCTGTTCCATCCTTTCATGCTTCCAAGTTCTTCAGTTTACTCTGCTCCCACCCATGCCCTGTTTTGTTCTACGTTTCTACTCCCATTATTTACCTCTCTGTTTTGTGGTTACAACCCCCTTTGTCTCCTTTTATTGCACATGTCAAAATTGTGATTATATATCCATTTGCTTACTGATTCCCCTACTGCACTATTAGAAGCTCCATCAGGTCAGTTCAGTCGCTCAGTCTTGTCTGATTCTGCGACCCCGTGGACTGCAGCATGCCAAGCTTCCCTGTCCATCACTGACTCACAGAGCTTGCTCAAACTCATGTCCATCAAGTCAGTGATGTCATTCAACCATCTCGTCCTCTGTCATCCCCTTCTCCTCCTGCTTTCAATCTTTTCCAGCAGGGTCTTTTCCAAGGAGTCAGTTCCTTATGGAGTCAATTCCTTATGGAGCTCAGAAGCTCCATAGTAGTACTTAACCAGTCAGTTTCTTTCACCACTATACATTCATTTATAACAAGAGTGCTTAGCTTAGCATCTAGAAGGTTCTTAATTAAATGTGTTGAATAATAAAATGAATAACTAAATTTATATTTCCAGTTAGCCAATTGTAAAAAAAAAAAAAAATTAGAGATGCTAACTCATATCTTACAAAAAAAAAAAAGAGATGAATTAAAGATTTAGAAGTGAGAAAAAAGGAATTTCCAAAATTTTATAGGTTAGGTTTTTATAAATATTTTAAAACTTTGGTGTGATCAAACTTTGATGTAGCTTTTCTTTGTCATATTTCATCCTCTGCCATTTAACCTCCCCCTCCCCCTTTTCCTACACCTCTGCCTTCTTTTTGTTCTGCTTTTAGAATGAAAATATAAAAATCATATTCATTTATTATCTTTAAAAAATAAAAAAAGGCTATTAAGAAAATGAAAATCTATTCATAGTCCATACACCCATACACCCTTTTCCATCCCAGACAAACCAAGGTAATCGTTTTATCTGTTTTTCATTTGATAAAAACATTTTGTGTATGTGCCAGAAGCTGGAATTACCTAGGAGAATTATCTAGGAGAATACTAATAAATTTTATGTGTATAATTAAAAATCACCTACACATCAAATCCATTGTAAACATAGTTATAATAACAAATGTGGGAAAATACTTTCAAGTCATGTTGAAACCTTTAGGATTTATGGTAGATTAAAGATGGAAGATATTCTGTGTCACTCTTTCGTTGAGGGATAGAGTTTATTTCCCATCCTCTTGTATCTGAGCTAGCTCTGTGACTGCTTAATTGGAAGAGGATGGCAAAACTAACACTGTGCCAGTTGGGGCCTAAACCTTACTAAGGCCCAATGAGATCCCTTGTGGGCTTTGGGGAGTACTGAACTTCTATGCAAGAAATCTGACAACTTTGCTGGAGTGAGTATGTGAAGAGACCACATGGAGAAGCCACATGGAAAGGAAAGGCCCTGAGACTAGACCCGGAAAGGGAGAGAGGACCAGCCATCTGAGTGTCCCATTCCAGACTCTAAATGAGAGGGATCAAAACCAACTGGAGAATAATAAGGGGGCTGTCTTAGTCCATCTGAGCTCCTATAAACAATGCTAAAGACTGGGTGGCTTATAAACAGAAAGCCATGTACCCCGCAATTCTAGAAGGACAAGATACGAAGCAGCGGATTTGCTGTTAGGTGAGGGCCCACTTCCTAGTCCAGGAACCATGCCTTCTAGCTGTAACTTCAGTTTGTGGGAATGGTTAGGGAGCGCTGTGCAATCTGTTTTATAGAAACACTAATCCCATTCTTGAGTAGTCCATCTTTAGGACCTAATCATCTCCCAAAGGCCATCAGTTTGGGCAGTAGGTTTCTAGGTAGGAATTTGGAGCAGAGGGCACAAACATTCAGTCTGCTGGAATGAAAAACCTAAAATATGTGTCGTTGGCCTTGGGACTGAGTTAGGAGCCAAAGCTGAAAGGACCTCGAGGAGGCTGTAAAAGTTGGTTTGATCATAAACTGAGTTGTATTTCCAACACAGTGTTCAGAAAATGGTATGGATGCTTAATAAAGAGCTGATGAATAGACATATGAGGTCTTACAAACAACTAAAATACCTCAATTTAAAAATGGGCGTTTCACCCAGAATACAAAAATCCAGTAGGTATATAAAAACTTGTGTAGTCTCAATAACATTCAAAGAAGTGCAAATTAAAACAGTATCCTGGTTCGGTATTTGTTTTACCTACCAAACTGGCTACAATAAAATAGAATGATCCTAGGAAGGTATGCATTCTTACTAGTGAGAATAGACATTGTGAAAAGGTTTTTTGGAGGGCAGTGGAAATGGCAACCCACTCCAGTATTCTTGCCTGGAAAATCCCATGGATGGAGGAGCCTGGTAGGCTACAGTCCATGGGATTGCAAAGAGTCAGACACGACTGAGCGACTTCACTTTAGCAGTACACACTAAATGCCTCAAAAACACATATGCTCTTGAACCCAATAATTTAAATTCTAGAAAAATTTCCTGAGAGAATAATTAAGAATTACACTAAACTTTTAGCCAGGAAGGTGATCTCAGTGTAGTATTTTTTTTATAGTAAATTTGTTTATGATTGTCTGACTTTAGAAGTTGAACTACTGTATAGCAAAAGTGATGTTGCAAAATTGTATTAATGAATTTTAAAGGATGTTCATATCATTAAGTTTAAAAAGAACAGGTAATGCAATGATGTGTTTGGTATGGTCCCATTTTTTAAAAAATATTGTTTAATAAAAATATACTATTATATAAATATATAACCTTAAAATTCTTCTTATATATGAAGTATATGTCATGTATAAGACATATTATATACACAATATATGTTATACTCCATGGGTCATGCATATACCAGATCATTCAGGGTCTTTAGTTCCTAATAGAAACTTGGTTATTTCCCTGAGAGCAGCATGGAGCCATTGTAAGACTTTAAAGCAGTATAACAATAAAATCTGCTTGTAATGATTGCTATGTAAAATATTTCAGAGCTGAGCAAGAGAAGCAGCTATAGCACAGTGACTAAAAACTTGAACTCCAAAGCAAGACAGTCTATAGTTAAATCCAAGCAACACCACTTAAAAGCTGTGTAACTTCAGACAAGGTATTTAATCTCTCTGGACTCCAGATCGACTCTTCTATAAAATGGTGATGACAATAGTACTTACCTCCCAGGAAAGTTATGAGGATTAAATAACGCAATATAAAGTATTCAGAGGAGGACCTAACACAGTCTGAACTCTGTATGTTATTATAATTCCCTTTTGAAAAATAAGGAGGCTTACTGAGGTTAAGTAACTTGCTTGAGGCCATCCATACACCTACAGTCTTGTAGTTGTGGTGTAGCTTTAGTTGATGATGGACTGGAATGACCACATATTCCCTATCCTATAGTATGGAGCACCATATTACCAATTAATATCCCTAAAAGACAACAACTCTGCTGAAGATACAATAGTAAATCATGATGGTACTTGTATATATGTACTTGATTCCAAGTACAGTAAAACATGAGTGAAGTTCTATTAGTTTTTTGGGACAACTGCACATTTTATATGTTTTTCATCAACATAAAAACTAACTACACACTGAGTCTTATACCCTAGAGGGTTTTACCTAATCTATCTGATTAGCTCCTTCCAATGCAGTGCCTCTGCTCCCGAAGTGAAGAAGGTGGATGGATTTAAAATGGGGGACAGGAACATAGCGATGTATACCCTCTTCTAGGATTCAAACCTACATCTGCCCAACTACAAAGTTTATGCTTAGTCCACTGATTTTACAGGCTTTCACTTCTATTAAAGTATATTGCTGTGGTCGATTTAGGGCTCTTGAAATAACACTAATGAGAAGTTCAAATCTCCTTGGTGCCACAGAGTGACAGTGCCAGAAATGGTATATTAACAGAGCTGGCTGTTGACAAACTTGTCAAGTAGAAGCAGTTGGTATGGCCTTACTCTTCGGGATATTTCAGCCAGTTAATGTATCCTGATTCTCCCTTCAACTTGTCATCTCCTTGAGAGCACACTTGTTTCTAACTTTCCTCATGTTAAATCCCATTTCATCAGAGAGGGCCTTGTGACCCAGTTTATCTTATTAACCAGTGCTGGGAGGCAAATGAGGCTGATGAAGTGAAGTGAAGTGAAGTGAAAGTTGTTCAGCTGTGTCCGACTCTTTAAGACCCCATGGACTATACCGTCCATGGAATTCTCCAGATCAGAATACTGGAGTGGGTAGCCTTTCCCTTCTCCAGGGGATCTTCCCAACCCAGGGATCGAATGCAGGTCTCCTGCATTGCAGGTGGATTCTTTACCAGCTGAGCCACAAGAGAAGCCCAAGAATACTGGAGTGGGTAGCCTATCCCTTCTCCAGTGGATCTTCCCAACTCAGGAATCAAATCGGGGTCTCCTGCACTGCAGGCAGATTCTTTACCAACTGAGCTATCAGGGAAGTCCAAATGGGGCTGATGGGTTATCCTATTCTTTTGTGCATTCAAAAACAACAATCAATAAATATTTAGGCTCTTACTATTCCCTGCACAAATATTTAGTGAATGTTATATTTTAGGGGCTGGAGAAAAAGGAAAGAATAGTCTGTAAATTCTTCGTATTGTGTGCCTGAGATTGTTTCAAACTACATTGTTTCAACCTGATAGTGTGAAAGTCCAGGAAAAATTTCTATCCCATCTGTCTCTTCGCTCTAGCGCTTCTTTTGTACTCCCCCTACTACTTATGTTCTCTCTCTTAAATAAATAAATAATTTTTATTATTTATTCCCCACTGTGTCATAGGAAACATCAGGTGGTGAAGTTTTCTGTATCCCTTAGCAGTGGATTAAGGTATTTTTAGCTGGTGCACTAACTGATGGCTATGCTTACTACCTTTATCTCTCATCCCTAGAGGGAAATATTCTAATTCCTAAAACTATATCAAGATCTTCCTAATTCTAGGCTATCTTTCCTTAGTAGATTAGTTCTTTCTTCTCTACTTATTTCCAGATAACAAGTAAACCTTAGTTTGAGTTTCTCAGGGATCTGGTACCTATGCAGGAGTCCCAAAATGTCAGTGTTTTAACCCAGATTCAGAATAGTATGGTGAGATCTCAGATATCCTGCTGCTGCTGCTGCTGCTAAGTCTCTTCAGTCGTGTCCGACTCTGTGTGACCCCATAGACAGCAGCCCACCAGGCTCCGCCATCCCTGGGATTCTCCAGGCAAGAACACTGGAGTGGGTTGCCATTTCCTTCTCCAATGCATGAAAGTGAAAAGTGAAAGTGAAGTTGCTCAGTAGTGTCTGACTGTTAGCAACCCCATGGACTGCAGCCTACCAGGCTCCTCTGTCCATGGGATTTTCCAGGCAAGATATCCTAACAGGGCCCAAATAATGACAGTCACATCAGAAAAGCACTTCAATTGGCTGAATTGCCTGAGACTACTGTTGGAAGCAAATAAAAGTGATTATTATAAAAAAAAAAAAAAAAAAAACTAGTCAAGTTAAGAAGTCCCTGCTTCTTTTGTAGGATGATAGATGTATGATCAGGCCATTCAAGCTGGCTCTTCTCTTGCTTCACTCACATGACTAGTCGATCCTCTTAATTATAGGGCTTAATGAGTCCCTCATAACTGATGAGCCCACTTGATGTCAGTTTCACCCTATAAGTGGTAGTCTCCTTCTCCCATGAGTAGCTGAGGCTGATGCCATGTCCTTCCTGTGTACCCTGAGGTGCACACAGTGGGAGGTCACTCTGGGACCCTTTGTGTACGATCTCCCTGTCCAATAAATCATTGATGTCTCTGTTGCTATCTCTGGGCAAGTACAAGACTTGCAGGCCTGTGGAGCGCAGCCCAACAGTAGAGCAGTAAAGGGCTGGGAAGACTATCAGGCGGTCGTTCTCCATGGGGGCAGTACTGCACTTTGGGGACATTATGGTTGTGACAGCACCTGGAGTTGCTCCCGGCATTTAGTTCCCCGGGCCCCAGAATGCTCACAGTGTAGCAGAACCCAGATAAATAGCACTATTAATTCATTCTCTTGCCAAGGGGAAGGAAACACACAGTGAAAGCTTTCCCTGAGGTCATATGCCCAGTCAACACCAGAGCTAGAAACAGAATTTGTGTTAGCGACCTGGGTCCTTGGACTCTTTAATCATTAGAAATTGATAGGAAGCCAGATGAGAACTTTAGGCAAGGCTTTTTTGGGACTCTTATGGAAGCACAAGGGAGCGAAAACAAATACCCTGTTTCCCAGTGCTCTAAAGGGGTAACGCAGAGGCAGGCAGACAAGTTGGGCAGGAGGTGTGGCTTATATACGTGGTCTGCTCAGCCCCTTGGTGGTCTGTGGGCAAGGATATGCGCAGGACCTGCTTTTGCTCCCTGCATCTCAGCGTGGCAGTTGGCTTGTGACCTTTTTGTATCCTGTTGCTCATAACTGCACCAGATGCACATGTGAGCAGTTGTATTTAGCCCCTTGTAGTTTCTTGTATTCTGTTGCCCCGGGATCATTCGTCCCTGTGTGAAAACTCTGGTAAAGAGTCCCAGGTCCCAGCCTATCTCACTTGGAATTCCACTGCAGGGCTTTTTCCACTGGAACCACTTTTCTGCATAGTTGCTCCTCATACAGCCAAAGCAAAACTGTCCCACTGAGATTTTCTTTAAGGTGTGATATTTTGGTTTTCCCAGATGTTATTTCTCACACTCTAAATCCTTCTTTGGGGTGGTTTTCAGTGACATTTCAAAAGAAGCTTCATTACTCTGCAGCTGTATGAGATTTTTTAGAGAGGGATAGTAGTTATGTTGCTTATCCGCTCAAAAATCTTTTATTGAAATTTGATCTTTACTTCCCTACTTCATCCTAATAACTTTTGATTATGAAGGAAGGTGCAGGTTTCATTCAATATATAACATTCATTGCAAACGGATCATGTTCCAGTGTTATGTTAGATTCTATGAGAACAGGAGCCATAATGTTAAAGAAAAAGAACTGATTCCCCCTACCCTCAGACACATGAGACGGTGAATCCCGTATAGTGGTTGTAGTGACATGATGGGATTCATATGGATGTCAAAAAAGGGCAGATTACCCATCTGTGGGTAGTCAGGCCTTCTATGGGGTTGATAACTCCAGTCGAGATTTGAGAGGTAGCAGGTAATAATCAGAAGTATAGTAGTAAGGTGGGGTTTGAAGAATAGGAGATAGAAATCTTGTCAAAGAGACTAGTGTCTGCAAATCTTGGGTTAACAAAATGTGTCACAACTGTGGTGAAACAAATAGTGTAGTTTTGTAGAAACACAGATAAGCATTTTTGTCAGTTGTGAAATAGAAATGGAAGGGAAGGGATAAAGAGGCAAGGATGAGACTGGATGATGCAGATCTTTTAAGCCAAGCCAAGGAATGTGAGAACCATTGAATGGTTTTCAGAAGAGAATTGGTAATTCCCAAAGTAGATTTTTGTAATAAATAATTGTTTTTATTTATTTATTAAATATTTATTTTTGGAATTAATAACCAGCTTCTAAAAATTAGAACCTCATAGACCAAGACTCATTAAATGCAGAGAATATGGTTGCGTTCTTACTGAAATTCATCACATCCACTCCCAGCAATGGTCTAAACATAGTTCTGATCCTGGACCAATTTTGGCCCATATCCTCTCCCCCATTCTGTACTCAGTGACAAGGCACTCTCCCCAACCAGTACTTCTAATTAGTGCTTATCAATCCTGGGGACAGATGTTGTCATAGTAAAGAATGAGGAGACATTAGTTCAGAGTGCAGGAAGGCAGCATCAAAGAGGGGGAATTTATTGCATTGTCACATGCAAAGCACAATTATTATTTTATATTATTAATTATATATAATATATATATAATAGTTATTATATATTTTTATATAATTGTTATATATTATATATTCTTATGTATATAATATATATAATTGTTATACAATACTATATAATTTTTATTAATATAAATATTAGTAAAAATGTCACTTTTCCTGCCATTGGACCAAATGATGAGAGATATATAGTGTTACTTCTGAATGAGTGTTGGAGATGTAATTAACAATGTTTGGGGGGGAAATGTGCTTTCACAAATTGCTAAAGAATAGAGGATAGATGACCAAAATGTGTCCACTGGAGATATATGCAGTAACTGAAGAGGTGTTTTTGAGTGCTGACAGAGGAATGTTTCGTGTGTAACAACAATAGCACTGTATTGACATTCTTCTGTGTTAAATTAAAGCACTAACCATATTCACATGCTTAGTTTGGAGAAGCTGTTATATTTCACATACTGACATAGAAGTGAAAACTCAGTTTGAGCTTGAATAAAATAGCAGTGACACATTCATCAGACTGACTATAAAAATAGTAATAAACACAGCAGTAGTCAAAGAGTAAATGTTTTCTCAAGATAGAAAAATTTTGTCCTTATTTAAAATCACATGGCATGGAGACAGGCAGCAGAAGATTAAAGATACTGGAGAAGGATTTTTTTTTTCCTGAGATAATATGAAAGAATGAAAAAAAGAATACATTGAGACATGAGATTGTAAAGGTAAGTGGGAGAGAAACAGAATATCATTGTTTATTTGTGCCTCCTCTATTTTCTAAAATAATTTGAAGTAGCCTACCAAATTTAAAAAAAAAAAGGACAGAGGAATAATGAAGCTAGTAAACAGGGAAAACTAAGGACTTAGAAAAGAGGAAGAAGCAAATATGATAACCATGAGAGCTAATGTAGTTGGAGTGATCCGGTATCAAATTGGACTCTGAAGTTTTTGATAGTATGGGCCAAGGAGAAATGTGATATGTTTCTAATTATCTCTTGCTAAATAAAAAGACACCTCAAGCAGACTTAGAGCATTAAAAATTGCTTATCAGTAGCTCAGGGCTCTGTGAGGTTCCTGCGGCTCCGCAGGGAATTCTGGCGTCTCTTGCTGCAGTCAGTGCCTGGGGCTCGAATCATCTGAAGCCCAGTTCCTTCACTTGTCTGGTCCCTGTGCTGGGAAGACAAACAGCTGGGCTGGAATAGTGAGGGCTCCTCAGGCATCTCTTATCTCTGCCTGGCCTCTCTAACAAACAGCCTCAGGGTAGTTTCCGAGGTAGTGGTTCAAAGAGAGGCCAGCAGAAGCTGTATTTTATGACCTAGCCTTGGAAGTGCTCAGCCTCACTTCCCCTGCAGTTCTTTAGAAAAAAGTCTCCAAGGCGGGCTTGTGTTCATGGGGAGGAGCATTAGACTTTTTTTGAAGACAGAAGATGGCAAATAATCTGAAACATGTTTTAAAAATACCACAAGATGTAATAGGCTTTTCATTGTCGAAAAGGTAGTGGTGGTCTTTCTTTCTGTCGAAAAGGTAGTAGTATATCAATTGTTCAAGCTCCCACTTGATGTCAGTCTTTTGTTTTAGATGAAGTAAGGGAGGAGACCATCAAGCATAAGAGCAGAGATGAACAGAGGATGAGATTAAGGAGAAAGGTATGTGTTTGAAATAGCTCCTCATAGGAGCATATAGCAGCAGCACAGTAGAGCCTTGCTTCTCAAAGTGTGGTCTAGGACAAGTGTCATCTGCCTAAGAGAGCCTGTTAGAAATGCAGAACTTGGTCTCTACTTCAGACCTACTGAATCAGAATGGCATCTTAACAAATTCACAGGGACTTCCTCTGCAGAAAATGACTGCTGAAGAGGTAAAAAAGAATTGCTGGGTAGTGAGGAGGGACAAAGTATTGCTGTGTACACACCTAGAGCAGGCCATGTGTCCTCTTTTCTAGGACTATGACAGAATATGAGTGAGAAAAGAAAACTAAATTCATCCGAGGTTGAGAATTCCACACATTCATTGACCAGGATGTCTCAGAGGAGTGTTGCATACTTAGGCAGAATTGAAGTGGGAATAAGATCTAAATGGGTTGGGGAGAGCTTGGGTGCAATTGGAAGATGAAGGGTGGAATAAGACTGGAGGCTATTCCTGCAGAAGTATGAACAGAGTATCCAAATAAGCAATAGCTAGAAAGGAAAAATACCAAGTTAGTTTTCAGGAAGAGATAAATATTATTTTGGTGCACTGGAGTTGCATTGTATGGCCTGAAGCAAGTAGACTTTTGACTGAGACATTCACTCACTTTGTTTTACAGAAATATCTACAGCAATGACATTTACTATTTTGATAAACATCCTATATGCAGTGAAGGGCAGACAGCTGACAGATTGGTATCAAATATCAGTAAATTGCAGCCCATCATCACTGGTATTTCATATTGTCTTATATGTGTGGTTTATATTAAAAGTATAGGGCTTGTAAGTGTTGAGTTCCTTGGAGAAGTGGCTGATACCAATTCTAGGCCAGAAAGTGCATAAAATGTGTCTGGCATATCTTATCCTACTGAAAAACAAAGAAGCTATTAGAGACTGGGTTCATATCAAATGGACATGAGAGCCAATTTGAAGGGAGTTGAACTTGCCAAAGGTGGGGTAATATTAGCAACAAAAAAGAATGATAATGGGTTGAGATACATCAAATATGTTAAAACCCATTAGTTCTTAATGATACTCACACACAAAAACTCTCATTAGTCATCTTTGGAAGATGCTATGAAACCAACACTATACTGAAAACTGGTAAATGAAGTAAAGCAACTGAGCTTTTATATTACATTTCTTATAAAAATAGTTTCTTAAGGGTGCAAAATAGTTAAATTGGAAAAGACTTTTAAAAAGAATTTCAGTTAATGCATATGGAAGCAATGGTAGAAATAGAATATCACCATTGAACTCCTAATGAAATAATGGATTTAGGCCATGATCATTAATGGCTCTTAAAACCATTAGGTGAATTGCTGATGGGAAGCTTTGTAAAGGTGGATCAGGCTGACAACAGCAAACCTACTGCCCAGTCTTAATGTCACAAAAAAGAGAAAGAAGTAGACATTATGTTTCTCCTAGCAGAATTATATAGTACTCCTATAAAATAGTCATGCTCTAAACCTGGGCTGAATCTGGTCATAATTTTAGCTTTCCAGAAAATAGCTTTCCAAACCAGACAGATGTGAAAAGTCCTCATAGGGAGGCAAGGAGCAAAGTTTAGCTTATTTCTTTAAGAAATAAATTGTGAAGGAAGAAAGACAGTGAGGGAAAATTACAGATTTAAAAGATATGTAAGAGACTTTGGATTTCAGTTTTGAAACTGAAACTGTTTACCTCAGATTGGGACTTGGCCCATATGCTGGGAGTTGAACCCAGCCAAAACCCTGCTTGGAACTTGAACCCATGTGGCTAGGACAGGAACCCAGCCAAAATCCACGGTACCTGCTTTCAAGACCTAATGAAACTCATGTTCTTGATGTCTCGTCACAGAAAGAATTCAGTGAGAGACAGTGGAAGGTAAGAAATGGGCTTATTCAGATTCAGAGAAGAGCACACTCCACAGACAGAGTGTGGGCCAACGCAGAGGGTGAGTAGAGGAATGTGGCCTGGTTAATATGGCCTGGTTAGGCTGGGGGATTTCATATGTTAATGAGTGGGAGGATTATTCCAGCTAATTTGGGAAGTTCAGTTCAGTCACTCAACATGTCTGACTCTTTGTGACCCCATGGACTGCAGCATGCCAGGCCTCCCTATCCATCATCAACTCCCGGAGTTTACTCAAATTCATGTCCATTGCATCGGTGATGCCATCCGACCATCTCATCCTCTGTCGTCCCCTTCTCCTCTCACCTTCAATCTTTCCCAGCATCAGGGTCTTTTCAAATGAGTCAGTTCTTCACATCAGGTGGCCAAAGTATTGAATGTTCAGCTCCAACATCAGTCCTTCCAATGAATGTTCAGGGCTGATTTGCTTCAAGATAGACTGGTGGGATCTCCTTGCAGTCCAAGTGACTCTCAAGAGTCTTCTCCAACACCACAGTTCAGAAGTATCAATTCTTTGGCACTCAGCTTTCTTTATAGTCCAACTTTCACATCCATACATGACTACTGGAAAAACCATAGCTTTGACTAGACCTTTGTTGGCAAAGTAATGTCTCAGCTATTTAATATGCTGTCTAGGATGGTCATAGCTTTTCTTCCCAGGAGCCAACATCTTTTAATTTCACAACGGCAGTCACCATCTGCAGTCATTTTGGAGCCCCCCAAAATGAAGTCTGTCACTGTTTCCATGGTTTCCAATTCCATCTATTTGCCATGAAGTGATGGAACCAGATGCCATGATCTTCTTTTTCTGAATGTTGCGTTTTAAGCCAATTTTTTCACTCTCCTCTTTCATTTTCATCAAGAGGCTCTTTAGTTCTTCTTCGCTTTCTGCCATTAGGATGGTGTCATCTGTATATCTAAGGTTATTGACATTTCTCCCAGCAATCTTGATTCCAGCTTGTGCTTCATCCAGCCCAGCATTTCTCATGATGTATCCTGCATAAGTTAAATAAGCCAGGGTGACAATATACAGCCTTGACATACTCCTTTTCCTATTTGGAACCAGTCTGTTGTTCCATGTCCAGTTCTAACTGTTGCTTCTTGACCTGCATAGAGATTTCTCAGGAGGCAGGTCAGGTGGTCTGGTATTCCCATCTCTTTAAGAATTTTCCACTCTTTGTTGTGATCCACACAGTCAAAGGCTTTGATATAGTCAATAAAGCAGAAATAGATGTTTTTCTGGAACTCTGTTGCTTTTTTGATGATCCAGCAGATGTTGGCAGTTTGATCTCTGGATCCTCTGACTTTTCAAAATCCAGGTTGAGCATCTTGAAGTTCAAGGTTCACGTACTGTTGAAGCTTGACTTGGAGAATTTTGAGCATTACTTTACTAGCGTGTGAGATGAGTGAAATTGTGTAGTAGTTTGAGCAATGTTTGGCATTGCCTTTCTTTGGGATCAGAATGAAAACTGACATTTTCCAGTTCTGTGGCCACTGCTGAGTTTTCCAAATTTGCTGGCATTTTAAGTGAAGCACTTTCATAACATCCTCTTTTAGGACTTAAAATAGCTCAGCTGGAATTCCATCACCTCCACCAGCTTTGTTCATAGTGATGCTTCCTAAGGCCCACTTGACTTCACATTCCAGAATGTCTGACTCTAGGTGAGTGATCATACCATCATGATTATATGGGTCATGAAGATCTTTTTGTATACTTCTTCTGTGTATTCTTGCCACCTCTTCTCAATACTTCTGTTCTGTTAGGTCCATACCATTTCTGTCCTTTATTGTGCCAGTCTTTGCATGAAATGTTCCCTTGGTGTCTCTAATTTTCTTGAAGAAATCTCTAGTCTTTCTCATTCTTTTGTTTTCCTCTATTTCTTTGCATTGATTGCTGAGGAAGGCTTTCTTATCTCTCCTCACTATTCTTTGGAACTCTGCATTCAAATGAGTATATCTTCCCTTTTCTCCTTTGCTTTTCATTTCTCTTCTTTTCACAGCTTTTTGTAAGCCCTTCTTGGACAGCCATTTCGCCCTTTTGCATTTCTTTTTCTTGGGGATGGTCTTGATCCTGGTCTCCTGTACAATGTCATGAACCTTTGTCCATAGTTCTTCAGGCACTCTGTCTGTCAGATCTAATGCCTTGAATCTGTTTCTCACTTCCACTGTATAATCATGAAGGATTTGATTTAGGTCATACCTGAATGGTCTAGTGGTTTCCCTACTTTCTTCAATTTAAGTCTGAATTTGGCAATAAAGAGTTCATGATCTGAGTCACAGACAAAATGTGGTCCACTGAAGAAGGGAATGGTAAACCACTTCAGTATTCTTGCCTTGAGAATCCCATGAATAGTATGAAAAGGCAAAAAAGATAGGACACTGAAAGATGAACTCCCCAGGTCAGTAGGTGCCCAATATGCTACTGGAGATCAGTGTAGAAATAACTCCAGAAAGAATAAAGAGATAGAGCCAAAGCAAAAACAACACCCAGTTGTGGATGTGGCTAGTGATGGAAGCAAGGTCTGATGCTGTAAAGAGGAGTATTGCATAGGAACCTGGAATGTTAGGTCCATGAATCAAGGCAAATTGGAAGTAGTCAAATAGGAGATGGCAAGTGTGAACGTTGACATTTTAGCAATCAGTGAGCTAAATAAAATGGCCTGAAATGGGTGAATTTAACTCAGATGACCATTATGTCTACTACTGTGGGAAAGAGTTCCTTAGAAATGGAGTAGCCATCATAGTCAACAAAAGAGTCCTACATGCAGTTCTTGGATACAGTCTCAAAAATGACAGAATAGTCTCTGTTCGTCTCCAAGGCACAGCATTCAATATCATGGTAATCCAAGTCTGTGCTCTGACCAGCAATGCTACAGAAGCTGAAGTTGAATGGTTCTATGAAGACCTACAAGACCTTCTAGAACTAACACCCAAAAAAGATGACCTTTTCATTATAAGGGACTGAAATGCAAAAGTAGTAAGTCAAGAAACACCTGGAGTAACAGTCAAATTTGGCCTTGGAGTACAGAATGAAGCAGGGCAAAGGCTAATAGAGTTTTGCCAAGAGAACGCACTGGTGATAGCGAACACCCTCTTCCAACAACACAAGAGAAGGTGCTACACATAGACATCACCAGATGGTCAATACCAAAATCAGATTGGTTATATTCTTTGCAGCCAAAGTTGGAGAAGCTCTATACAGTCATCAAAAACAAGACAAGGAGCTGACTGTGGCTCAGATAATGAACTCCGCCCTGTTATTTACCTGGGGCCAAACTATGGTGGAGGTAATGAAGGTCATGGTGACCTCCTTCAAAAGGTCCCATGCATGTACTGCTACACTCAGTGCCCCCAGCGCTGCAGCGGGCCACCACCAGCCCATGCCTCTGCTGGAGACTTACTCCTGGACAAGTCTGGGTCAGTCTTTTGTGGGGTCACTGCTCCTTCCTCCTGGATCCTGCTGTGCACAAGGTTCTGTTTGTGCCCTCCAAGAGTCTACTTCCCTTGTTCTGTGTAAGTTCTGGCAGCCCTATGGTGGGGTTAATGGCCACCTCCTCCAAGAGGGCTTAAGCCACACCCAAGTCTCCTGCACCCAGCCATAGCCAAGTCTGCTGCACCCAGAACCCCTGCCCCTGTGTGTGGCAGGCCACTGCTGACCCATACCTCCACAGGAGATGCTCAAACACAGTTCTGTCTGTCTCTGTGGGGTCTCTGGGTCCTGGTTCGCCAAAGTTCGTTTGATCTCTCTGAGCATCTCTGGCAGGAATGGGGCTTGATTCTAAATGTGAATTTGCCCCTCTTTCCATCTTGCTGGGGCTTCTCCTTTGCCGTTGGACATGGGGTATCTCCTCACAGCTGCTCCAGCGCTGCATAGCCGCCACTCCAGTGCCTACTGTCTTGCTGGGGCTTCTTTGCCCTTGGACATGGGGTCAGCTTACATGAGCAGAAACCACTAGTTCAGTCACTCAGTTGTGCCTGGTTCATTGCAACCCCATGGACTGCAACACGCCAGGCTTTCCTGTCCATCACCAACTCCCAGAGCTTGCTCAAAATCATGTCCATTGAGTCAGTTATGCCATCCAGCCATCTCATCCTTTGTCATCTCCTTCTCCTCCTGCCTTCAATCTTTCCTAGCATCAGGGTCTTTTCCAATTAGTTCTTTGCATTAGGTGGCCAGAACATTGGAGCTTCACTTTCAGCATCAGTCCCTCCAATGAATATTCAGGACTAATTTCCTTTAGGATTGACTGGTTTGATATCCTTGTTGTCCAAGGGACTCTTGAGAGTCTTTTTCAATTCCATAGTTCAAAAGCATCAATACATCAGTGCTCGGCTTTCCCTATGGTCCAACTCTCTCACATACATGGATAATTTTCCATGTAAATTATGGAAAAACCATATTTTTGACTATATGGATCTTTGTCAGTAAAGTAATGTCTCTGCTTTTTAATACGCTATCTAGGTTTGTCATAGCTTTACTTCCAAGGAGCAGGTGTCTTTTAATTTCTTGGCTGTGGTCACCATCCACAGTGATTTTGGAGCCAAAGAAAATAAAGTCTGTCACTGTTTCCATTGTTTTCCCATCTATTTGCCATGAAGCAATTGGACCGGATGCCATGATCATTGTTTTTTGAATGTTGAGTTTTAAGCCAGCTTTTTCACACTCCTCTTTTACTTTTATCAAGAGTTTCTTTACTTTCTTTTTGCTTTCTCCCGTAAGGGTGGTATCATCTGCATATCTGAGATTATTGATATTTCTCTTGGCAATCTTGATTCCAGCTTGTGCTTCATCCAGCCCAGCATTTCGCATGATGTACTCTGCATATAAGTTAAATAAGCATGGTGACAATATAGAGCCTTTATGTATATTCTTTTCCAATTTTGAACCTCCTTTCCCAATTTTGAACCAATCTGTTGTTCCATGTCTGGTTCTAACTGTTGCTTCTTGATCTACATACAGATTTCTCAGGAGGCAGATATGGTGGTCTAGTATTCTCCTGTCTTTAAGAATTTTCCACAGTTTGTTGTGATCCACACAGTCAAAGGCTTTTGCATAGTCAATGAAGCAGAAGTAGATATTTTTCTGGCATTCTTTTGCTTTATCTGTGATCCAGTGGATGTTGGCAATTTGATCTCTGGTTCCTCTGCCTTTTCTAAATCCAGCTTGAACATCTTGAAGTTCACATACTGTTGAAGTTTCGCTTGGAGAATTTTGAGCATTACTTTGATAGCATGTGTGACAAATGCAATTGTGTGGTCGTTTGAACATCCTTTGGCAATGCCTTTTATAAGGATTGTAATGAAAACTGACTTTTTCCTGTCCTGTGGCCACTGCTGAATTTTCCAAATTTGCTGGCATATTGAGTGCAGCACTTTCACAGCATCATCTTTAGGACTTGAAATAGCTCATCTGGAATTCCATCACCTCCACTAGCTTTATTCATAGTGATGCTTCCTAAGGCCCGCTTGACTTCACACTCAAGGATGTCTGGCTGTAGGTGAGTGATCACACCATCGTGGTTATCTGGGTCATGTAGATCTTTTTTATGTAGTTATTCTGTGTATTCTTGCCACCTCTTCTTAATACTTCTGTTCTGTTATTGTGCCCGTGCCCATCTTTGTGTGAAATGTTCCCTTGGTATCTCTAATTTTCTTGAAGTGATCTCTAGTCTTTCCCATTCTATTCTTTTTCCTCTATTTCTTGCATTTTTTACTTAGGAAGGCTTTCTTATCTCTCCTTGCTGTTTCTTTGGACCTTTGCATTCAGATGGATATCTTTCCTTTTTTGCCTTTTCCTTCTATTTTTGTCACAGTTCTTTGTTAGACCTCCTCAGACAACCATTTTGCCTTGTTGCATTTCTTCTTCTTGGGGATGGTTTTGAGCACTGCCTCCTGTCCAGTCCTCCATCCATAGGTTTTCAGTCATTCTATCTATCAGATTGAATCCCTTGAATCTATTTGTCACTTCCACTGTATAATTGTAAGGGTTTTGATTTAGGTCATACCTGAATGGCCTAATGATTTTCCCTCCTTTCTTCAATTTAAGTCTGAATTTTTCAATAAGGAGTTCATGATCTGAGCCACAGTCTGCTCCTGGCCTTATTTTTTGCTGACTGTATAGAGCTCCTCCATTTTTGGCTGAAATAATTATAATCCATGTGATTTTGGTATTGACCATCTGGTGATATCCATGTGTACGGTTGTCTCATGTTGTTGGAAGAGGGTGTTTGCTATGTTCGTGTTCTCTTGGCACTAGAAATCACTAGAACTGGAGATCAAAACACTTCCCTGTTAGTCCAGTGGTTAAGAATCCACCTGCCAATGAAGGGGACACAGGTTTGATTCCTGGTTTAGATTCCACATGCCTCAGGGTAACGGAGCCCATGCACCATAACTTCTGAGCCCGCCATGAGCCACAACTACTGAATGCTGCATAGACTAGAGCCCTCACTCTGAAACAAGCCACCACATTGAGAAGCCTGCACATTGCAATGAAGAGTAGACCCTGCTTGTCACAGCTGGGGAAAGCCCTTGTGCCGCAACAAAGACCCAGTACAGCCAAAGATAAACAGATAAAATAAAAACTCTTAAATGGCAGTTTTGATGAATTCCTGAAGGCTAGGCGCTGACTGAGGGCGAGAAACTACTGGATTCCCAGGCTTAGAGATTCCTTGTATCGGGGGAGAGGGGTTTACCTCCAGAAACCTACTAGTTTTCAAGGTATACAGATCTGAGAAAAATTTAACTTTGGTCAGGGAGAGGGAAAACCATTTGAAATACCCAGAGAATGGGCTCCATAACAAAGATCTATCTGTCTTAATTTAAGCAAGGGAAAAATCCTTTTATCTGAGCCTTATCTGAGCCCGGGGCAGGGTGGTAAAGCAACTCTAGCCCCTCTAGCTTTTCTCTCTCATCTAAAATAAGAAAAAAAAAAGGCAAAGAAATTTATTGTAAAGGTCACAACCAAGGGTTGCAGGGCCACTAAGACCCTGTGATATAATTATAAGATTACAGCACACTTCACCCTCCACACCTTACCACTGCATCAACAGGGCTTCAGTGTAACAGTGGGTTGTAACTGAGAGCTGCAAGATACAGACTAAATTTTAGAAACTGTACTTAAACCCAGAAAACAAGAGAAGAACAGGGGGGAAAAAACAAGAACACTACAGGAAACCCTTGGACTGCAAGGAGATCAGATTAGTCAATCCTGAAGGAAATCAACCCTGAATATCCATTGGAAGAACTGAAGCTGAAACTCCAATACTTTGGCCACCTGATGCAAAGAGCCGACTCATTGGAAAAGACACTGATGCTGGGAAATATTGAAGATAGGAGAGGAGGATGACAGAGGACAAGATGGTTGGATGGCAACACTGACTCAATGGACGTGAGTTTGAGCCAACTCCGGGAGATGGTAAAGGACAGGGAAGCCTGACAGTCCATGGGGTTGCCAAGAGTTGGACATGACAGAGTGACTGAACAACAACGGAGGAAACCAAAGCCTTTGGCATCTGTGGCTACCACAGACTTTAAAAAGAGCGCAACTCCTCACTAGGTCAACATCAAATCTCATACTAAAGCCTATTCATTTTCATTCCCATTACTCACTATATCCTGTCCTACTTTCAGTAGGAAATTGCAAGGTATGCTTACAAGACCAAAAAAAGAACAATCTGAAGAAACAGCAAACATCAGAACCAGGCTCATAAATGACATAAATTTTAGAATGATCATATAGGGAATTTCAAATAATAATGATTAATTGATTAATATGTGAAGAGCTCCAGTAGGAAATGAAGACAACATGCATGAAAACATGCAATGTGTAATGTTAGAGATATAGAGACTCTAGGTAAAAATCAAAAAAGAATGCTGGAAATCAAAATTACTGTAACAGAAATGAAGACTACCTTTCATGGAATCATCAGACTAGACATGGCCAAGGAGAGAATACGTGAGCTTCAAGATAAATCAATAAAATTTCCCCAACTGAAATTCAAAGTAAAGAATTAGATAGATAGATAGAGATATATAGACAGAGATATGGGTTTCCCTGGTGACCTAGATGGTAAAGAATATGCCTTCAGTGTGGGACACCTGAGTTCCATCCTGAGTTCCAGGACAGTCAGGAAGATCCTCTGAAGAAGGGAATGACTACCCACTGCGGTATTCTTGCCTGAAGAATTCTACAGACAGAGGAGCCTGGCAGGCTCAAAGAGTCACAGAGTCAGACACAACTGAATGATTAACATACAACAAATAGATATATCTATATATATATCTCCAAGAACTATGACACAGTTGCGAAGCATGTAGTATGTGCATAATTGGGAATATTAGAAACACTAGAAAGAGAAGAAAGAGAGAAAAGGACATAAAATGGTTGAAAGTTGTCCAAAATTAATGACAGAAAACAAGCCACCACAGTAAATATAGAGGATGCTGAATAGGATAAATATTAAAAAATAAACATATTCACGTGGTATAAAATTAAATACAAGTTTTTGAAAGGAGTCAAAGTATAAAACACCTTACCATTAAAGATACAATAAGAATTACAGTGAAATCTTGCAGAGAGTATGCAAACAGAAAGTGGAATAAAATAGTCAAAATGTCGCCGTTGTTGTTGCTCAGTCGTGTCTGATTCTTTTGTGACTCCGTGGACTGTAGCCCGCCAGGCTCCTTCTGTCCAAGGAATTTTCCAGGCAAGAATACTGGAATGGGTTGCTGTTTCCTTCTCCAGGGGATCTTCCTGATCCAGGAATCTAACGAGCTACTCCTGTATGGTAGGGGGATTCTTTACCACTGAGCCACCCGGAAAGTCATGAAAAGTGTTAACTGAGCAAAGAAACACTAACCTAAACTTCTATATTCAGCAAATATATCCTTCCAAAGTGAAGAAGAAATACTTTCTCAGAAAAATGAAAAATAAAGAAATTTATCACTAGTAGAGCTGCCCCACAAAAACTGTTAAGAATATGGATCAAGGAGAGCTCACATTCATTTTGCGACAGTGCAAAAAAGAGAAACTTTGGAAATACTTTGGCTGTTTGCTCTAGACCTTACCAGTCTTCTGACAAGATTGAGAAATTTTAATTATAGGCCCTAGGTGTTTACCCACTTGAGTTAAAAATGTTTATTCATGCAGAAACCTACATGTTTTTAAAAGCCGTATTAATAACTAAAACTGTGGGGTGTAAATTGGTGTAGTTAATATGGAAAACAGTGTGGAGGTTCCTTCAATTCAGTTCACTTCATCGCTCAGTTGTGACCGACTCTTTGTGACCCCATGAACTGCAGCATGCCAGGCCTCCCTGTCCATCACCAACTCCTGGAGTTTACCCAAACTCATGTCCATCGAGTCAGTGATGCCATCCAGCCATCTCATCCTCTGTCATCCCCTTCTCCTCCTGCCCTCAATCTTTCCCAGCATCAGGGTCTTTTCAAATGAGTCAGCTCTTCACATCAGGTGGCCAAAGTATTGGAGTTTCAGCTTCAGCATCAGTCCTGCCAATGAACACCCAGGACTGATCTCCTTTAGGATGGACCGGTTGGATCTCCTTGCAGTCCAGGGGACTCTCAAGAGTCTTCTCCAACACCACAGTTCAAAAGCATCAATTCTTCTGTGCTCAGCTTTCTTTATAGTCCAACTCTCCCATCCATACATGACCACTGGAAAAACCATAGCCTTGCCCAGACAGACCTTTGCTGGCAAAGTAATGTCTCTGCTTTTTAATATGCTGTCTTAGCAGCAGCAGCAGCAGTATGGTCATAACTTTCCTTCCAAGGAGTAAACATCTTTTAATTTCATGGCTGCAGTCACCATCTGCAGTGATTTTGGAGTCCAGAAATATAAAGTCAGCCACTGTTTCCACTGTTTCCCCATCTATTTGCCATGAAGTGATGGGACCAGATGCAATGATCTTAGTTTTCTGAATGTTGAGTTTTAAGCCAACTTTTTCACTCTCCTCTTTCACTTTCATCAAGAGGTTCTTTAGTTCTTTTTCACTTTCTGCCCTAAGGGTGGTGTCATCTGCATATCTGTGGTTATTGATATTTCTCCCACCAATCTTGATTCTAGCTTGTGCTCCTTCCAGCCCAGTGTTTCCCATGATATACTCTGCATATAAGTTAAATAAGCAGGGTGACAATATACAGCCTTGATGTACTCCTTTTACTGTTTGGAACCAGCCTGTTGTTCCATGTCCAGTTCTAACTGTTGCTTCTTGACCTGCATACAGGTTTCTCGAGAGGCAGGTCAGGTGGTCTGGTATTCCCATCTCTTTCACAATTTTCCACAGTTTATTGTGATCCACACAGTCATAGGCTTTGGCATAGTCGATAAAGCAGAAATAGATGTTTTTCTGGAACTCTCTTGCTTTTTCGATGATCCAGCAGATGTTGGCAATTTGATTCCTTAGAAGGCTAAAAATAGGCTACCATATGATTCAACAATCCCACTCTTGGGTATCTATTTGGAAAAGATGAAAATTGTAATTTCAAAAGATTGATGTACCCCTTTGTTCATGACAGAACTATTTAAAATAATCAAGACATGAAAACAATCTAAGTGGCAATCCACAAAAGACTGGCTTAAGAAGATGGGGTATATACACACCATGGAATATTGCTCAGCCATAAAAAAGAACAAAATATCACCATTTGCAGCAATATGGATGAACCTGAAGAATATTATATTTAGAGAAGCAAGTCAGACAGAGAAAGAAAATCATTATATGATATCACTTATATGTGGAGTCTAAAAAATAATACAAATGAATCTATATACAAAGCAGAAATAGACCCACGGACATGGAAAAGAAGCTTATGGTTAACAAAGGGGGAAAGGAAGGGGGAAGGGAGAAATTAGGATTATGAGACTAACAATATAAATTACTAAATATAAAATAGGCAACAAGGATATACTGTTTAGCACAGGTAATTGTATTCAATATCTTATAATAACTTATAATAGAAAATAATCTGAAATATGTATACACACACACACACGCACACACACACACACAGCCCTCCTGGTGACTCAGATGATAAAGAATATGCCTACAGTGCAGGAGACCTGGGTTCGATCTCTGGATCAGGATGATCCCCTGGAAAAAGACATGACTACCCACTTGCCTGGAGAATTCCGTGAACTGAGGAGCCTAGCGAGCTCCATGGGGTTGCAAAGAGTCGGACAGGACTGAGCAACTAAGAGTTTCACTCATATACACACATATAACTGAGTAATTTTGCTCTACACCTGAAACTAACACAATTTTAGAAATTAGCTCCAGTTCAATTAAAAAAATTACCAAAACTGAAAGTTAACTGAAGTGTTCTTCAATAGATAGATGGATAAACACCAGTGATTCATCCATACAATAGAGCATTATTCAGCAATAAGAAGAAATGAACTATTTTGCCATGAAAAGACTTGGTATAATCTTAAATGGATATTGCTAAATGAAAGAAACCAATCTGAAAAGCTTCCATACTGTATGATTACAGTTATATGACATTATGAAAGGAATCACCATACTGTTCTATATAGTGGTTGCACCAATTTTATATTCCCACCAATAGTTAGGAGGGTTCCCTTTTCTCCACACCCTCTTCAGCATTTGTTATTTGTAGATTTTTTTAAGGATGACCATTCTGATTGGTGTGGGGTGGTACCTCATTGGAGTTTTGATTTACATTTTCAAGAGGAAAAATTTTTATTTTGTATATCCTTTTACTTACATGTGCTAGTTAAAAAAAAAAAAACTTCTCTGCATATTATACCATTTGGATTCTATCAATTTGGATTTATTTTGACTTCTTTTGTTGTTAAGTATAGGTCACATGTTTCTGTTCTTTGGATATCTATGGAGTTTCTACTGCCTACCTGACATGAATGATACATGGTAGACACATTGAAGATTCCTAAGCAACAGTTAACTTGGCTGAACTCATACTACATACTCTGTCCCTCTGCAGTCAGTAGCTGACATTTCTTTCAGATGTGTAGTTTCCACCATTTTTTCCCCCCAACTAGTATCTCTGTGGTCTCTCCTGTAACTCTTAGTTTAGTGGTTAGCCAAATTTCAGGGCAATATTGGTTGTCTGGGAAGATCCCTTGCAGGAGGGCGTGGCAAACCACTCCAGTGTTCTTGCCTGGAGAATTCCATGGACAGAGGAGCCTGGCAGGCTGCAATTCATAGGGCCACAGAGAATTAGACACAACTGAAGCAAGTTGGCACACATTGGTTGCATATTTTAGGACTTGTGCCCTACGTGGCTCTTCCCTTCCAAGCTCTTCTCAGTAGTTTTCTCTTTACTCTCCAAACCCTGAACACTGGCCTCATGATTCAGAGCAGTAAGGCATCAGTGTTCTGCTGTCCCAAGCTGCTATGCAGATTGGGGTTGTCCTCAGGAAAGAAGTTAGAAATTCCTTAATCTCACCAGCTGCAATTTCTGTTTTTCCAGAGTAGACACCCTTCCAATTTCTTCCTGCTTTTGGTTTTCCTCCAGTGTCTCCAGAAGGGTTTTCTTCTTTTAAATAATTCTGTTCAAAATTTGAAACTTTAATCTTTGGATAGTTGGTCTATTCACGCTACTTACTCTATCATTATCAGATGGAACTATTTATGGAGGGCCAACAAAGTTTGACCCAGTTTAAAATGAGAAGTCTGTCCTGTTTCTTGCTCATTCTATTGCACAAATATTCATTTAGTGCTTATGAAGTGCCGTGAGCTTTTCTTAGGTATTTATGAATGCTAACTCATTCATTCCTTGAAAACCGCCCCTGTGAGAACTGCTGTTATTACTATTTGCCAACAGAAAAATTGAGTTAAAGAGACGTTAAGTTACTTGCCAAAGTTCACACAACCAGGTAAGAGGGTAAATGCTCAATCCAGCTTAGTATGTAGTCCATTCATCTTCTTTTATTAAAAAAAAGAAAAAAAAGCAAGAATTGATGCAGGAATTCTATCCCTGAGATCATACCATAATGCTGCCCTTTATAGTATATGGGAGTAACAAAAGGGAAGACAAAATCAAGATATCCTTATTAATTTTACACCTCGTTTTGGTATATCATGTTTATTATCTCTCAGCCCCCGTTTACTCACCTGTGAAGTGAAGTGAAATATACTGTTATATTTAACAGTATAGTCCAGAAATATCAGGAGTCTCATCCACCTGTGTAATTCCTCCTTGTGTCCACTAGAGGGGGAAGTGAGGCCAGACAGTCCTGGTTAAAAGACCTGAAAAAGAAAATTCAGTGTAAAAAGTTTATTAAAAAAAAAAAAAATATATATATATATATACAATGTAATACTAGCTATTATATAAAGTAGGGTATGTGGAACAGCATAAAGAAGAAGAGAAATATCACTGTTGTAAATATTTTCATTCCTTTTAGCTGCCTAACTTGTGACCCTCCTTCGCTGTAGAGGTAAAAATGTTGGTTTCCCAACACTCCCTCCAGCTGGGGTGTGGGTGAAGGGCAGAAGCTTTTCTCCTGACTGGGATTTGAAGGCGAAGAAAAGCATGTGCAGAAATATTTTAGGGAGATTGTACAGAGAAAGGAAGATCCTGTTAAGCAGAGGAGGCTTGGAGCTAGCAAGCGTAGAGTATGAGTGTGAATGACTCACAGGCTTGTGAGGCTTCGGCATATCTGTCTTCCTAGATACGGCTCAGATTTGTCTCCTTCTGTTTCCTCCCCATGCCACTGCTGACTTCCTTTCTCACCTGCACTACCATGCCAGCTTCTTAACCTGCATCAACTTAAAAACTAGTCACAACCTACAAATTGAGAGTTATGTTTCATTTGGTGGAAATTTTTAGAACCTCAAACCCAGGAGACAGCATCTTGAGTGACTCTGAGAGAACTGCTCCAAGGAAGTGGGGCAGGAGTCAGGTTATATAGAAGTTTGCAATAAGGGGCAGGTAGTCTGAACACCAAAGATTATTGTTTATTTAGGAAAACCAGATATCTCAAGTTAAGGAATTTAGTGCGTTTCTATGTATGGGAAGACGCAAGGGTCTGGGCTTACTGAGATCATTCCTTTTATATGCTTCTTGGCTATCTGGAGTCAGTATCCTATATTATTTTACATCCCTGCCCCTCTCCCCGGCTCCTCAGCGCTTGCAGGAGGGAGTGGCTGCAGCTCGAAGGCTGCTATGTAATAGACATTGTTCTTCCTGGCTGCCTTCCTGGCTCAGAAATTCACACTTGGAGGGCCAGAATCACTGATGACTGTGGCATCCTTGTTTATTGATATGTCAGGAAATATTCCATTTCTCCCTGGATCTAGTCTTCTTTCTCCGAGTTTCTATGAATGCCAGACTGATTTTCTGTGGCACAAATTAGATTATCTCACTCTTCTGCTTAAAAATGTCAATGATTCCTGATTTTCTTTGGAAAAATGTTCCATCTTCAGTGTGATTTGGAAGATGTTTTCATGATTTGACTTCAGTCATCCTGCATAGACCTTCCTTTTTTTAAAATTTGAATTAATTTATTTAATTGGAGGCTAATTACTTTACAATGTTGTGGTGGTTTTTCCATACATCAACATGAATCAGCCACAGTTAAATATCCTTGTTTATTGCCCCATACTGAATTCCCCTTCCACCACCCTCCCCCACCCACCCCTCTGGGTTGTACCAGAGCATTGACTTTGAGTGCCCTGCTTCATGCATTGAAGTTGCACTGATCATCTATTTAATATATGGTAGTATACATGTTTCAGTGCTATGCTCTCAAATCACCCACCCTTGCCTTCTCCCGCATAGTCCAAAAGTCTGTTCTTTACATCTGTTTCTTTTGCTATCTCTGCATAGACCTTTCATTCAGCCTTCCCATCTCGCACTTTATGCTCTAATCACATTTAACTGTTGGCAGCTACACAAACTGATCATGCATTTTCTTACTGTGCATTTAAACATCTCCCTTATCTTTAGATCCACAGTTCACATAATGTATATGATAAGCATTTACAAATATTTATTGAATAAGTGAACAGTACATGTTTACATGTTCTCTGATATTGAATCAAGATGAAAAGAAAGAATTTGCAAGACTCAAGCATATCCAAGAGGTGATGAAATTCAAGGTTATAATAATACTAATAATGATAGTAACATTATTACTGACAATTAGTATCAATAGCTAGCATGTACTGAACACTGTCTATGTATCAGACACTCTTGCCATAAGATACATTGTAATATCCCTTTAGTCCTAACCACAGTGCTCTGAGGTAACTACTACTATACCCATTAAATAGGAAAAAAAATCTGCGCATAGGCACAGTGTAGTTAAGTAACTTGCTTAAATTAATCTGGCCTGCCAAAGACGGAGACAAAATTTGAATACAATCAAACTAACACCAGAACCTGCGTGTTATACTACTTTGGAGCATACTTTCAATTCTGTGACATAAAAGAAATTCTGGATAACTTCTATGATACAAAAGGAAAAGGCATTTGTTTTGAAAAATTTGAGGAATTGTAATGTCAAGGTGTTAAATATTAACTAATCTGGATTTTTTTCTTATTACTTGTTAATTGTCTACATTCCCCTACTAGAAAGAAAACACCATAGGAGAAAAGGAACTTGTCTCTCTTTCACACTGAACACTAAATCTCTAGAAAGTGTTTAGTATATATAGTAGGCATTTCATAAATATTTAAGGAAGGAAGTAAGGAAGAAAAGGATTACAAAGGATCTGTTAAAATTACAAAAGATCTGTTTGAGGCACTGCCCTTGTTTTACCAAATGTATTTTAAGTTCCTTAAGTGTATGTAATATTTTTTGCTTTTCCCATCAGTTAGCCTGGCATTGTGCATAGTAGGTGTTCAATAAGTAATTATTGATTGAGTGAAGAGTGGCAGAAAAATTAATGACTTAATGAAAGACTTGGAAGTGAGTACCTTTTCAGGTTATCTCTGCTTTTCAGCATTTTGGGCAACTTTACAACTCAATTAGTTTAAGAAAATTAATAATAATACAAACTATTTTGTCCATAGAAATGCAAATTAGTTGTGTCTGGTGGGATGTAACTGATTATTGATCAATTCTATTTTAGCATTCCTTGTCTCACTATGTATATGTGTTCTTTGAATTCTTTTTTGAACAGGTTATGAAAACATACTGGTTCCCACATTAATTGGAATGCTATTCAGCCATGTAAAAGAATGAAATTTTGCCATCTGCAACATGAGTGGACTTGGAAGCTATTATGGTAAGTGAAATAAATCAGAGAGAGAGAGAGAAAAAAATACTGTATGGTATCACTTATACATGGAATCTAAAAAGTAAATAAACGAATGAACAAAACAAAGCAGAAAATGATTCACAGATATAGAGAACAAACTGGTGGCTACCAGTGGGGAGAGAGAAGAGAGGAGGGGCAAGATAGGGATAGGGAATTAAGAGGTACAAACTACTACATGCAAAATAAATAAGCTACACCGATATATTATACAGCCCAGGGAATATAGCCATATAATAAATAAATGGGGTATAACCTTTAAAAACTGTGAATCACTATGTTGTACACCTGAAACTATGTATATAGTTGTTGTTTAGTTGCTAGGCCCTGTCCATCTCTTTTTGCAACCTCATGGATTGTAGCCCACCAGGCTCGTCTGTCCAGGGGATTTCCCAGGCAAGAATACTGGAGTGGGTTGCCATTTCCTCCTCCAAGGGATCTTTCCAACACAGGAATTGAGCTCACATATTCTTCATTGCAAGTGGGTTCTTTGCTGCTAAGCTGCCAAGGAAACTTCATGTATATGAATTGTACATCAACATCAATTTTAAAATTTTTAAAAATTGAGCTAAATAAAATATTTGATGCAGGATATTTTTATATCTATATGAGAGTCATGAATATACCCTCTTAAAAACTGTCCTTTGACAAGACGAAAAACATATATTTCTTTTCATTCATAATCATGTTGCTTCTTAGAAATGAACCATTGATGGAATTTGTGATATCTCTACATCCATTTAATTATGAGGATCCACTGTGAACAGTTGTGTTTGGGTTTTGTATTGTGTTGTCTTCCCAGTTGAGGCCCAATCTCTTTAAAGTTTCTACTCTTTCACAACTTTTAAATAAGTGATATGTAATTACTATCTTGCTAGATGTATTAGGCCTATCTGTCCACGAGGTGTCACCCTAATGTTTTAGGATGCAAAGAAAAGAGTAATCTTTCTTTTCTAGTAGGTTATTTTGGGTAGTGGATATATAAACGGTCCCATCTCTTCATGGCAAATAGATGGGGAAACAGTGGAAACAGTGAGAGACTTCATGTTTTTGGGCTCCAAAATCACTGCAGATGGTGACTGCAGCCATGAAATTAAAAGATGCTTACTCCTTGGAAAGAAAGTTATGACCATCCTAGATGGCATATTAAAAAGCAGAGACATTACTTTGCCAACAAAGGCCCGTCTAGTCAAGTCTATGGTTTTTCCAGTAGTCTTGTATGGATGTGAGAGTTGGACTATAAAGAAAGCTGAGCACCGAAGAATTGATGCTTTTGAACTGTGGTGTTGGAGAAGACTTGAGCATCCCTTGGACTGCAAGGAGATCCAACCAGTCCATCCTAAAGGGGATCAATCCTGAGTGTTCATTGGAAGGACTGATGTTGAAGCTGCAACTCCAATACTTTGGCCACCTGATGCGAAGAGCTGACTCATTTGAAAAGACCCTGATGCTGGGAAAGATTGAGGGCAGGAGGAGAAGAGGACTATAGAGGATGAGATGGTTGGATGGCATCACTGACTCAGTGGACATGAGTTTGAGTAAATTCTGGGAGTTGGTGATGGACAGGGAGTCCTGGCTTGCTGCAGTCCATGGCAAGATTCGAGACAAAACTCAAGGCTTCGTGTTTGTCCATGTTCCTGCTTAAGGCACTTTTCCACACAACACTGAATTTTTCTTCCTCCTAGAGTTAAAATATGCCTTTTTTTTAGAAAATATTCTTTAAAATAAAAAATATATTCATTCACAAATAAGCATAAATATTTGTCACATGCTAGATCATGTAAGAGTCCTCGTAATTCTGGAGCGGCATCCCTTTGACATCCATGGTGACAGTCATTGATTGTGGACAAAGACTCTCTCCTGAATCAAAACCTAGTCCCTCTCTTCTAGTCTGACTGGAGGAGTAAGCTAGGCCTTTTCCTTGGGCCTTGTCTCTGGCCTGTTTCGTCCAGGTGTAGCAGGGAACCCACTAACTCAGTTTATCGGGAATCTTACGCCCTTGATATCTGATACTCTAACTTTCCTTCAGCGAGAGTCCTATTAAATTGATTTTGCAAGAGTTCCCCTACACTTTATTCCTTTGGTTAATTTTCCATCCACTGACCTTTTCATTCTGCTCCTTGGCTATACATTTTCAGTTGTTTTTGGTATATTTGGAGTTGAGCCCAACCTGTCTCCTCTTTTGTGATAGTCTTGACAGCTATTGCGGTAGCTGATAAATGGTTCAGGACTTCCTTTACATTCTAACAAGTGTCAGACTAACACTTTAACACTTTTTTCTTTAACAATTATAGACAGAATTTCACAATCAAATCCCAGGACAGGGTCATCTCACAAATAAAACAATAGGTACTTTGCATTCGTTAGTCTCTGTTAATACTGACAGTGTTTTCTGTTGTCAAAAATTAACAACCTTTCCTTATGCTCCAGTTTCCTCTTCTCTTAAGGATTCATTTGTCTTAGGCTTTAACTGGGGTGTGTATTTGTGTGTATGTGTGTGTGTATGTAATGAGAAATTAGGATGGGCTTCTTCATCAAAGGTTTTCACCACATTCCAAAATTTGTACTTTGATGCAAATGATACCAAAGATAACATGTAATTCATTTGTTTATAACAGTTCATTCATTAAGGAAAAAAAGGAAGTAAAAAAAAAAAAACCAAAACAAAAAAGAAGGAAGTACATATGGATAGAGAAGTCCAATGTCTGTAACATCTACTGTATCAGGTAATTTAGATGTCTGATTTAGATGTTGATTAAATTCTCTTGAGTTTTTTGACATTTGCTTCAGATCCATAGGAAACCCAATCCATATAAGTTTAAGAAAGTTTAGGTAATTTGATGAAGTAGGAACTTCGTTTGTCTTTCTCCAAAACCTGGGCTATAATATTCACTTCTCTTTTTGCCAGCTACATACAGTAGGCAGGGAACTAAAGTAAATTGACTTTGACTTATTGTGATTTAGCAAAACATCTGAAATGGAAAATTTATAAATCTTTATTTTAGAGGGAAAACTTGTATTGTTTGGTGGCCCAGATAGTAAAGAATCTGCCTGCAATGTGGGAGACCCAGGTTTGATCCCTGGGTCAGGAAGATCCCCTCCAGAAGGGGATGGCTACCCACTCCATTATTCTTGCTTGGAAAATTTCATGGACAGAGAACACTGGTGGGCTACAGTCCATGGGGGTCAGATGTGACTGAATGACTAACATTTTCACTTGTATTATTTGGGCTTCCCTGGTGGTTCAGATGTTAAAGAATCTGCCTGCAATACGGGAAACCTGGGTTCAGCCCCTGGGTCGGGAAGAGTCTCTGGAGAAGGGAATGGCTACCCACTCCAGTATTCTTGCCTGGAGAATTCCATGGACAGAGGAGCCTGGTGGACTACAGTCCATGGAGTTGCAAAGAGTCAGATATGACTAAGTGGCTAACACTTTCACTTTGTATTGTGTAGAGCAATGATTCTTTTTTTTTTAGCTATGATTCTTATATTGATATATATTAACTGGGGTTTTTGTTCTTACCATAGATTATAACACAGTTAATTATATATAAAATTATCTAGCAAACATGTGCAAAGTAACTATGCAGTCCCTAATTCTCTAATAGAATTCATTACCTGTCTTTCTATTACTATACCAGAGGGGGCCACTAGGTGTCGATCTGACACAGAAATGATCTAAAAAGGCCCTTAGAAAACAAGTGAGTTAACTGTCAAGGTAGAAAGATGCTGTATTTTGCCTTCTCCAGTATATAGGTGAATTTTATGTTTACTCAGCTCTTTGCTATCCATCTGCCTAGAGAAATACTACAATTATTTTACTGAAGTAAAATTATTTTACCACCAAGAGAAATGTAATAAATGTCTTGATATCCAAAGTAGGGTTATTTTATTTCTTACAGATGTAATACAAAAATATAAATTTTTTTTAGAACAGCGATAAAAAGAAAATCCTTGGGTGTAACAAAACTATGCAGAACACATATGAGGGAAACTTTATAGTAGTCTTGAAAGACATAACAATAAACTTCAGCAAGTTAAAAGCCTCCTTTTTGGATGTGATGTATCAGTGACATGTGGATGTCAACACATGCATTTAATACTATCCCAGTTGAAATACTACAAGTATTTCTAGAGCAATATAGATAAATTCTAAGATTCATATAAAAAGTAAATTTACATGAAAAAAACATGAAAATTCTTTTGTTTATTTATTTTATTAAAAGGAAAGAATAATGAGGTGGCCTAATGCTGTGCTTAGGAGCTCAGCCATGTCCAGCTCTTTGCGATTCTTTGGACTATAGCTGGCCAGGCTCCCCTGTCCATGGGAATTCAGACAAGAATACTAGAGTGTGTTGCCATTTCCTCCTCCAGGGGATCTTCTGACCCAGGGATCAGATTCACGTCTCCTGTGTCTCCTGCCTTGCAAATGGATTCTTTACCCGCTGGACCATCAAGGAAACCCCATCAGATATTAAAGCATACTATAAAGCCTCTTTCTCATGGGTTGGGAAGATGCCCTGATGGAGAGCATGGCAACCTACTCCAATGTTCTTGCCTGGAGAATCCCCTTGAACAGAAGAGCCTGGCGGACTACAGTCCGTGGTACTGCAAAGAGTTGGACATGACTGAGCGACTAAGCACACTTAAAGGCTCTATAATTAAAACATATGGTGTTGCGGATGGTAGATAGACTAATGGGGAGAACATCAGATATCAAATCAAGAAAAAGACCAAAGTTTGTACAGAGGTATATTATATATGTGATCACTCAAACTCTGAGGAAAAAGATGGGCTTTTAAATAAATGGTATTGTGACAACCTGATGGTCATTGGATCAAGCCTAATTTCATGCACAAGAATAAACTCCAGTGGATCAAATGTATCAATGAAAAAATATCATAGAAATCAAGAAAACCCTAGTGATTCTTCTTAAACTTTATAACTAAGATAAACTCTTGAATATGAATTCTTCCCTATGATTAAAAATTCAGATAAAATAAACGATAGATGAGTGCAATCCCAAAGTATGCTTTTCATGTCAAAAAAGAGTCATAGGTAAAAGAAAATGACAAATAACACACTGGGACATAGTATTTGTAAAAGGATAATTGTGTATATTTTTAAGGTATAAATTTTATTTAGAAAAATTTTAAAGACCAAAACCAGAAGAAAAAAGACCGAACCTTCCTGTGGAATGCTGGACAAAAGATATGAGTACAAAGTTCATTTAAAAATATTAACAAATAGTCCTTAAATATATAAAATATTTTCAACTTCATAACAAGGGAGAGGCAAATTAAAACACCACCAACGTATCATTTTCAAATAGCAAGAAATAAAAAATTTGTGCACTTTGCTAGCAAGGGTGTAGAGAAACACTCATATTGCTGGTAGCAATAGTAGAACCCATATAAAAGTAGTGGAACCCTTATAAAGGGGAACTTGCCAATGTTAGGATGCAGTCTCAAAAATGACAGAATGATCTCTGTTCATTCACAAGACAAATCACTCAATATCATGGTAATCCAAGTCTATGCCCCGACCAGTAATGCTGAAGAAGTTGAGGTTGAACGGTTCTATGAAGACCTACAAGATCTTCCACAATTAACACCCAAAAAAGATGTCCTTTTCATTATAGGGGACTGGAATGCAGAAGTAGGAAGTCAAGAAACACCTGGAGTAAAAGGCAAATTTGGCCTTGGAGTACAGAATGAAGCAGGGCAAAGGCTAATAGAGTTCTGCCAAGAGAATGCACTGGGCATAGTAAACACCCTCTTCCAACAACACAAGAGAAGCCTCTACACATGGACATCACCAGATGGCCAACACTGAAATCAGATTGATTGTATTCTTTGCAGCCAAAGATGGAGAAGCTCTATACAGTCAGCAAAAACAAGACCAGGAGCTGACTGTGGCTCAGAACATGAACTGCTTATTGCCAAATTCAGGCTTAAATTGAAGAAGTAGGAAAAACTGAATGCAGAGTTCCAAAGAATAGCAAGGAGAGATAAGAAAGCCTTCTTCAGTGATCAGTGCAAAAGACAGAGGAACACAATAGAATGGGAAAGACTAGAAAATTAGAGATACCAAGGGAACATTTCATGCAAAGATAGGCTCAATAAAGGACAAAAATGGTACGGACCTAACAGAAACAGAAGATATTAAGAAGAGGTGGCAAGAATACACAGAAGAACTATACAAAAAAGATCTTCATGACCCAGATAATCATGATGGTGTGATCACTCACCTAGAGCTAGACATCCTGGAATGTGAAGTCAAGTGGGCCTTCGGAAGCATCACTACGAACAAGCTAGTAGAGGTGATGGAATTCCAGTTGAGCTATTTTAAATCCTAAGAGATGATGCTGTGAAAGTGCTACACTCAATATGCCAGCAAATTTGGAAAATTCAACAGTGGCCACAGGACTGGAAAAGGGCAGTTTTCATTCCAATCCCTATGAAAGGCAATGCCAAAGAATGCTCAAACCACCGCACAGTTGCACTCATCTCACAGGCTAGCAAAGTAATGCTCAAAATTCTCCAAGTCAGGCTTCAACAATACGTGAACCATGAACTTCCAGATGTTCAAGCTGGTTTTAGAAAAGGCAGAGGAACCAGAGATCAAATTGCCAACAGTCGTTGGATCATTGAAAAAGCAAGAGAGTTCCAGAAAAACATCTATTTCTGCTTTATTGACTATGCCAAAGCCTTTGACTGTGGATCACAATAAACTGTGGAAAATTCTGAAAGAGATAGGAATACCAGACCACCTGACCTGCCTCCTGAGAAACCTGTATGCAGGTCAGGAAGCAACAGTTAGAACTGGACATGGAACAACAGACTGGTTCCAAATAGGAAAAGGAGTACATCAAGGCTGTACATTGTCACACTGTTTAACTTATATGCAGAGTACATCATGAGAAACACTGGGCTGGAGGAAGCACAGCTGAAATCAAGATTGCCAGGAGAAATATCAATAACCTCAGATATGAAGGTGACACCACCCTTAGGACAGAAAGTGAAAAAGAACTAAGGAACCTCTTGATGAAAGTGAAAGAGGAGAGTGAAAAAGTTGGCTTAAAGCTCAACATTCAGAAAACTAAGATCATGGCATCTGGTCCCATCACTTCATGGCAAATAGATGGGGAAACAGTGGAAACAGTGGCTGACTTTATATTTCTGGGCTCCAGAATCACTGCAGATGGTGACTGCAGCCATGAAATTAAAAGATGTTTACTCCTTGGAAGGAAAGTTATGACCATACTGCTGCTGCTGCTGCTAAGTCACTTCAGTCGTGTCTGAGCTTGTGCGACCCCATAGACTGCAGACCACCAGGCTCCCCCATCCCTGGGATTCTCCAGGCAAGAACACTGGAGTGGGTTGCCATTTCCTTCTCCAGTGCATGAAAATGAAAAGGGAAAGTGAAGTCACTCAGTCGTGTCCGACTCTTAGCGACCTCATGGACTGCAGCCTTCCAGGCTCCTTTGTCCATGGGATTTTCCAGGCAAGAGTACTGGAGTAGGGTGCCATTGCCTTCTCCATATGACCATCCTAGACAGCATATTAAAAAGCAGAGACATTACTTTGCCAACAAAGGTCCGTCTAGTCAAGGCTGTGGGTTTTCCAGTGGTTATGTATGAATGTGAGAGTTGGACTATAAAGAAAGCTAAGCACCGAAGAATTGATGCTTTTGAACTGTGGTGTTGGAGAAGACTCTTGAGCATCTCTTGGACTGCAAGGAGATCCAACCAGTCCATTCTAAAGGAGATCAGTCCTCGGTGTTCATTGGAAGGACTGATGTTGCGACGACTGAGTGTTTGAACTGAACTGGCAATGTTTAATAGAACCATACATAAATGTATCCTTTGACCTAGCAATTCTGCTTCTTGGAATCTACACTGAAGACATACCTCTGTTAATATGAAACAAAATGTGCATGTTATTCATTTCAGTATTACTTATAAGCACGAAAGATGGTAAATAACCTTGATGCCCATTCATAGCAAGTAATTGAATAAACTATGGGACATTTACACAACGGAGTTATTTGTTCAATTCAGTTCAGTCTCTCAGTCATGTCTGCATCTTTGCGACTCCATGGACTGCAGCACGCTAGGCCTCCCTGTCCGTCACCAACTCCTGGAGTTTACCCAGACTCATGTCCATTGAGTCGGTGATACCATCCAGCCATCTCATCCTCTGTCATCCCCTTCTCTTCCTGCCCTCAATATTTGCCAGCACCGGGGTCTTTTCCAATGAGTCAGCTCTTCGCATCAGGTGGTCAAAGTATTGGAGTTTCAACTTCAGCATCAGCCCTTCCAATGAATATTCAGGGGTGATTTCCTTTAGGACGGACTGGTGGGATCTCCTTGTAATCCAAGGGACTCTCAAGAGTCTTCTCCAACACCGCAGTTCAAAGGCATCAATTCTTTGGCGCTCAGCTTTCTTTATAGTCCAACACTCACATCCATACATGACTACTGGAAAAACCATAGCTTTGACTAGATGGGCATTTGTTGGTAAAGTAATGTCTCTGCTTTTTAATATGCTGTCTATGTTGGTCATAACTTTCCTTCCAAGGAGTAAGCATCTTTTAATTTCATGGCTGCAGTCACCATCTGCAGTGATTTTGGAGCCCAAGAAAATAAAGTCTCTCACTGTTTCCATTGTTTCCCCGTCTATTTGCCATGAAGTGATGGGACCAGATGCCATGATCTTAGTTTTCTGAATGTTGAGTTTTAAGCCAACTTTTTCACTCTCCTCTTTCACTGTCATCAATAGTCTCTTTAGCTCTTTTTCACTTTCTGCCATAAGGGTGGTGTCATCTGCATATCTAAGGTTATTGATATTTCTCCCTGCCATCTTTGATCCCAGCTTGTGCTTCATCAAGTCCAGCATTTCTCATGAGGTACTCTACATATAAGTTAAATAAGTGGGGTGACAATATACAGCCTTGATGTACTCCTTTTCCTATTTGGAACCAGTCTGTTGTTCCATGTCCAGTTCTAACTGTTGCTTCTTAACCTGTATACAGATTTCTCAGGAGGCAGGTCAGGTGGTCTGGTATTCCCATCTCTTTAAGAATTTTCCACAGTTTCTGATCCACACAGTCAAAGGCTTTGGCATAGTCAATAAAATAGAAGAAGATTTTTTCTGGAACTCTCTTGCTTTTTCAATAATTCAATGGATATTTGCACTTAAGGGATTATTTATAGTCAAAATATAAAAGAAAGAAGAGTTGAAGAGTCTGATATGAAATGTTTCCAGATGTAAATTTAAAAAAAAAGAAATACTAAGGAATATATATATAGCATGCTAACATTTATATAAGAAAGAAGAGAAAATAAATATAAATATACTTTTAAATTAAAAGAAATACAGGAATTATAATAAAAACTCCTAAGAATGGTTACACAAATGGGAACAGTGGGAATGGGATGAAAATTAAACTTCTCTTTTCTGTTTTCATATTGTTTTAGCCTTTTGACCAAAGTTTTTCAAAACAACTGATTTGGATTCTAAAAATATTAATGTTATTAAAGATGAACATGCTGGCAAATTATTGCAGTTTAAAGAAGACAAAAGAACATTTTTTTTAAAGACAAGAGTGCATATATTATAAAGAAGAGCTCTTCAATTTTGTTTGATGCACTTCAGTGAAACTTGAACTTTAAAAGGTATTAAAGTATAAGTTCTTTATGATGCCTCCAGAGAACATGGTTAAAGAGCATCAGTAACCTTTCTCTATCCCACTTCATTTTACTGATCCTTTTGACTAGTTATCAATTCTGTATTAATGTTAGAAGGCATGGGGAATAGTCTTCCAATAAGACAAAAAAAAGAAGCTTTGCTGTTTTGTCAGTGAGATGTCCTCTTTTCAAGTTTGCTCTCAAGTGTTTGAAATTCAGTATAGTAGTCCCCCCTTATCCATGGGATTCTGTTCCAAGACCAGTAGATGCCTGAAACTGCTGATAGAACCAAACCCTATATAACACTGTGTTCTTTCCTATATATACATACCAGTGATAAAGTGTAATTTATAAATCACACACAGTAATATATTAACAACTCTAACTAGTGATAGAACAATTATAACAATATATTGTATTAAAAAGTTATGTGAAGGTGGTCTCTCTCAACTTCAACTCTGCCAAAAATGTGACAGCAGCTTCTTCACAAGGTTTCACTACTACCCAGAAAGACACACAATTTAAAGCTTACAAATGGCTTATTTCTGGCATTTTCCATTTAACATTTTCAGATTGCCTTGGGTCTGAAGCCATGGAAAGTAAATCTCAAAGAAAAGTGGTACTACTGTAGATAAATTAACTCATTTTTTAAAAGGCAAATGACTTCATTTGTACATAATAACCATGTTGAAATTATTGCTTATATGGAGAACAGAAGTGGTGTTTGAGTTGTAGGAAAGAACACATTAGTTCAATGTAAGGGCTTGAGAAAATTTCTGATTTTCCTCAAGTGAAAAAAATATATCTTGTATAAAGTTTGAAATTAAAATCCATTGCTGGAAAACATTTGAGTGTAGGAGAGTTTGGTAAACTACAATACTATTGCCTGATTCCTCCCCGATGTCTGAGCTCTTCCTTAAGGTAAAGACAAAGCTTATTTGGTGATATTTGCAAAATAAATTTTATACTTTAGAAGAGTATGACAAATAAATGTGTTAAGACCCAGAACAATTCATAAAAACTATAAGATATATCTTCTTTTTAGTTTTCAGTTGTCTAATCCATCAAATTAAAGAAAATTTTGGCTCTTAATTATGTCTCAAAAGAAAAACCATAACTCCATTGAAGAGTTTAAACTATATTTTAGTATTTATTGTGGTAAATTTCAGATATGTACACAAAGTAAATAATACAAGTAGAGATTAATATAATTAACCTACATGAACCCCTCACCCAGTGCTAATGATTTTCAACTTGTGTGAATAATCTTGTTATGTCTATACTGACTACTATATCCCCTCCTCTAAATTATAATAATGCAAAACACAGACATTTGCTCATTTCAAGATCAGGTTATACATTATTAGGATCCTTATCCTTATTCCTATTGTTACAACATGGGCTGTGTGCTAAGTTGCTTGTCGTGTCTGACTCTTTGCAACTCTATGGACTGTAGCCCATGGATTTGTAATCCACCAGGCTCCTCTGTCTGTGGGATTCTCCAGCAAGACTACTGGAGTGGGTTGCCATGCCCTCCTCCAGGGGATCTTCCCAACTTAGGGATCGGATATCTCTTCCATTTGGAGGCAGGTTCTTTACCACTAGTGCCACCTGGGAAGCCCTTATAACCTGGGTATACCTTAACATATAAGCATTAGTAGATCTCAGCACAATGAGATAATACATTGCATTTGAACAGTTCTTTAGTTGATCAAACCTTACTAGTATCTTGTGGCACGTATCATCACGTGAACTTGGCAGCTACCTAAAACCTGTTTTCCTGGTCAGATCCTTGGCTATAATAACTAATATGATTCTTTTAATTGTATAATAAAATGTGTCAATTTGGAATATTTGCATAGCTTCATGAACCAATATTTTACCAATGACTAGAGTGTGACATTACAGAATCATGCACGAGTAAATGTCCTGTTCAAAATGTAAGAGAGACCAATGGATTTGAACACAATAGAGTATGAACGTTCACGTTCCAGCTTCATATTTCTCATTGCAACTAGCCTAAAAAGTTGCCATCTCTGAATTTTGGTACAGTGTCAAAGAAGAATGTCTATAATTATCTGAAAGGCTATTAATGTGCTATTTTCTTTTCCAACTACATTTCTGTGTGAGGCTAGGTATTTTCTATTTACTTCAACAAAAACAGTGTATTAAAGCAGATTGGATGCAGAAGCGAAAATCAGAGTGTAGGTGTTTTCTATTAAGCCTGACACTAAGGGATTTTTCAAAATTATAAAACAATGTCACAGTTTTCCACCAGTTGTTGAAAATATTCTGTTTTTTAATGTTAACACATATTGATTTATTATCATTATTTTAAAGTAAATAATAAATGTTTTAAAATCCTCAGTTTATTGCCTAATATGGTTAACTGTTGATAAATATAACTCATATAAACAAAGATTCTATGTTGTCCTCAGATCCACTGAGAGATTGCAAAGATGAAAGAAATCTCCCCCTTTATATACAATACGTAATCCTCACGTAAAAGGAGTTGACAGCATCATTTGTCACACACTGTTTATCCTAACTTAATGTGGTAATTGGGGTGACCGTTTGTCCTATTGAATTAGCTTTATCCAGGGGAAAACCAAATGTCCTCTCGTTATGACAGGAGGTAATTTTGCTAGTTGAGGTGGGTGCATAAGGAAGTTGGGCTACTGATCTCTCCCAGAAACTGGGAGATAGGGGGGCTATCTCCCTTGATGTTAATATCTCAGAAGATGGCTTGAGGTCCTTGAGAAAGACATTCCTAGATCATAAAGCTGACAAAATGCCAGTCTAGTCTTCAAAGGGACTTATGTACATTTCAAAGAGAGGAGAAAATACTTAGATTTCTAAAGTAAATCAAAGAAAAAGGAGGAATGGGAAATTTCTTTATTTTCAACAGAGGGAAATAAGCCTCTTTTATTTAATTTCTATTTGTCCTTGCAGTGTTTACAGTCTGGTTACTTCATGCAGTAGTTTATGGTAATTGAGTGGAGAGGGGTCATGAAGAGAGGGAACACTCCTCTCTACTCCTATCTCACAACCCCTGCCTCTTTTTTCTCCCCAGTTTGCCATTTTCTCAAGTTTCTGAATGTTTAACTTGGCACTCATTGGGCAAGCCATGACCTGAAGTGATGACCACTCTGCAAGTGAAGAGGAGTCTCTTCTTCAGGATCCTGACTTGCTGAGAGATCCAGGAATAGCTTTCTCAGCTTCCTCTTCCTTGATCCCAAGTTAACAAGCTCCAGGTTAACCTCTGGTTAATACATACCAGGTTAATAAAGGAATAGAATGTCCCTCTAATCATTATCTAAATTATTTCTTTTTTGTCCTCCCTTTTCAAAATTATTCTGTTATAGGTTTTATTTAAAACTGTTTTGCTATACAGAACTCATTTCAGGTATGGGCCAAGATAAGGTATGGTTCAGATGATCACATTAGTGACTGTGTCTGGAAAAGCTTTCTTCTCTTGCTCCCTGGGGTGCTTGCACTGTCCTGATTTTTCTCCTGCTTCACTGGCTACCAATTCTTGGTCTCCTTACAGGCTGTTCCTCTTCTACCTGGCTCTCACATTAAGGAGAGTATCTCTGTGGAGTTAAAAGTTTTCTCTTTTTCATTCATTCACCCCACAGATGGTTTCTTCTAATTCCGTGCATTTAATCAGTATTAATCAATACTGATATTGATGAATCTAGATTTATATCTTCAGCTCTGATCTCTCCTATGAGTTCCAAATTTCATATGCAATAGCTTACTCGAAGCTCAGCTAAACAGCTCATAAGCAATTCATACAATATGTAGAAATAGAATTCTTGATGTCTCTCAGTTCTACCCTCTTACCAGGCTTCTTAATTTAACAACACCATTGTGCATTCAATGGTCCAATCAAAACACAAAAGAAAATAAAAATCTAAGTGTCTTTCAACTGACGTGCATGGTCCACATCAAGTCCATTAGCAATTTCTGTTGATTTTACTTCTAAAATGTGTTTTTAATCTGGCTCTTCTCTCAATTCTGATAGTTACCACCCCAGTCCTGTCCATACCACCATCCTTTCTCAGGAAAGAATGAGAAACTGCCTTTCAACCAGTCTCCCTGCTTTCTTTCATTAACCTCTTCCCCCATATGTCAACTACCATAATTTTTTAAGAATGTGAATCTTATTCTATAATCTCATGATAAATCTTTAAGAATTATAAATTGCATTTAAAATGAAATTAAAAATCTCTATAGGAATGTTCTTTTGGTTCGAATGCCCTTAGGTATTTTTAAATGGACAACTTAAATTTTGGAGAAAAATCCCTTTCATTTAAAAATATCACTATTTTAAAATAAAAAGATCACAAAATTCTCTTAAATATATTGAACTAATTATTAAATATAACCAGCAAAATCACTTTGTAAAATCATCCCTTAATGAGAGGCACAGGCCTTTTTTTTTCAATTAGATATTTCTGTAGAATAACACTTTTTATACTTGAATAAGATAGGGGTCACAGTTTAACATTAATTCCATTCCTAATGTGGATTTTTTTTTTTTTTGTATAGCCAAATTTCACAGGTTATTCAGATATGCCTTGATAAGCATAATAGAGAGATGAACCCTTAAAAATTATCATCTATGGTTATATTTGTACTCTCATTTCATGATTAAAAGTATTAACTTATCATTATGCATTTGATGGAAGAAGCATCTCCTATCAACAACTAAGAGAGAGGAATCCATCCTAATTGAACAAAGTTGATTTTCTATAGTTCAGAACATGTAATTTGGGAACATTTTGTTTCACACTCATAATTAAGTAGATATTAGGAATGCAATTTAATCAACTTTATAGAAATTAACAGTAAGAAAAGAAAATATTAATCATTATTAAGTACAGTATGTGTTTGTAAAAGGTGCACTACTTACAGGAGACTCTATAACATATTCTTGTTAATTTAAATCTTATAGATGAATCATGAAAATATATAAAATAGTGAATATGTAGTTGTGTAACAATAAGCAGGAGGTTTGCCTGGTAAAGAATCCACATGGCAATGCAGGAGATATGGGTTTGATCCCTGGATCCAGAAGATCCCCTGGAGGAAGAAATAGCTACCCACTCCAGTATTCTTGCCTGGAAAATCCCATGGATGGAGGGACCTGGTGGGCTACAGTCTGTGGGGTGACAAAGAATCGAACATGACTGAGTAATTAAATAACAATAGCAAGAACATTAAGCAGGCTGCTTTCCTCCAAGTAAAATATTAAGTGTGGCTTTATATACTCAGTGATGTTGCAGCAGTAGTCCATCAGATATTATATTTTCCAACTCTGAATAAATATTTAAGAATTTTAAAAGCTTCTATCTTATTTCCAATATATGAATATTTTTCTTTATAAAGTAATGTTGATCAGAAGCAAATTTTTTAAGAAAATCATTGATCTTTCCCTTAAGATCACGCACAACATGCCATGGAGACACAGACTACCTCATGGACAGGTAGCTGTGTGTATCGCTTTGGCTGTATGAACAGTGCTTAGCCAAAATATGGCTCTCCTTAGATCTTTATCCAAACTGGGTCTTCTGTAAAATGGAACATACACTGATTCTTTGACTATACCTCATATACAGATTTCAATGTATATGAAATATATTTTCTTGATTCATCTATAAGATTTAAATTAACAAGAATATGTTATAGAATCTTCTGTAAGTGATACACTTTTTACAAGCACATAATGTACTTAATAATGATTAATATTTTCCTTTTTTGCTGTTAATTTCTACAAAGTTGATTAAATTGCATTCCTAGTATCTACTTAATTATGAGTATGAAACAAAATGTTTCCAAATTACATGTTCTGAACTATAGAAAATCAACTTTGATCAATTAGGATGGATTCCCCTCTCTCATTTCTCTGCAGGTTTCTTCAGAAACCTGAAGGGCTGATAGTTATTTTCAATTGATACCATGTTATCTTGTATAATTTTCCCTACTTAAAGGTCAATATCTCTTTTAGAAAATTTTAACAATTAAAAATACATATTTTTTTAAAATGTATTTTCCCAAAAAAAGTAAAATAGAATTGTATAATGATTCTGAAAAGCTCAAATGGTTTCAACAATTTTTTTTTCAGATTATATACTATGCCAGTGTAGTTTTCTTTTTCTAGTTTAATTCTTTTGAAAATCCTGATTCAAATTGCAGATGCAGTCACAGCAGGCTCTCTTTCCAAGGTATGGGTCAATCCATCAGGACATATGCAGTTGCCTGTTTTCAGAAAAAGTCTCAGCAAGAAATGGCCAATGGAGTTTTATTCATTCAAGGCAGAATTCAGTACAACAGCTTGTTGTTTTAGGTTATACTTAGTGTATCACCTAGAATTTAGTGTATTGGTCCTAAGTATACTAAAATATAAATAATACAATTTATATTTATATAATATATTTATATTTATAATACTAAAAACAAAGCATGCCATTTTATTTTTTATTTTTCTACATGAGAAACAAGAAGTGCAGAAATTCTTGTTTATTTTTTCACTTAGTCATTGCCATAGTAAAATACTACAGGCTGGGTGGCTTAAGCAACACATTTATTTCTTTCAGTTTTGGAGGCTGAGAAATCCAAGATCAATGTGCTGTTGATCAATTCAGTTTCTGATGAGAGCTGTCTTCCTAGTGGCAAAGGGCCACCTTGCTGTGTCCTCACAAGGTAAAGAAAGCAGGTGGGACGGGAAAAGGGAAGAGGGAGGAGGGTAATGAGTGGGAGTAAGGAGCAGGAAGAAGGAGGAGAGAGAGAGGGAAAGAGAAGGGGAGAAGAGGGTGAAGGGCAGAGAGGGAGGGGAAGGAGAGAAAGAAAGATTTTTCTCTTCTTATAAAACCACATTCCTATTGGATTAAGGCTCCACCCTTATGGTCTCATTTAACCTTAATTATCTCCTGAAGACCATATCTCCAGATATAATTAAATCAAGGTTAGGAATATTAACATATGAAGGGCTTCAATGTACCATATGTTGGGATTGCCATAGGCATTGTGGGTTCAGAGGCAACCTAAAGAGTCCAAGCTTTCATGCGTTTTAAAGCCATTATGGGGCTCAGACAATAAACAAACAGAACAACATGGTATCATTAGCAACCCTGACTGCGGAGAAATAATAAGGATAGGAGGAAAGAGAGCAATGTAGATGAATATACATGCCATCTAGGATAGAGTGGTTAAGGACATTTTCCATGGATGAAGGAGACATTTGAATAGGGACTTGAATCTGAGGGAGGGAGCTATATACCTATTTAGGGAAAGGGCATTCTAGGCAAGTGGCAGCGTGACTGTGGAGTTCTTGAAGTGGGAGCATGCTTGAAGTATTTGTGGGATATTTGTGGAATAGCAAGCAGGTCAAACTGGATGATTGGATAAACTAGGGAAAGAAAATGTAATTGAAAAGAGAGCCAGAGGCCAGATCATACTAGGTTGTAGGGCATGATATCTTAGAGTTTCCTTTCAGTAGGTAGGAAAAAGCCCTTAGGGGTCGGGGGTTGATAACTGGTTTGAGAGTAGGAGGTAGCTGACAGTTGTGGAGATAAGAGGCTATAGCACTGTTGGCTATCACAGTCATCCATCCAGTCTAGAAGACCCATCTCTGCCTCTTACTCATCACTCACAACCCCCCTGCTTCCTGACCTTTGCTCTGATCTCTTGATAGACATTGTACATTCCTCTCTCCACTCATTTAACCTTTTGTGATCCAGCTTCTGTCATTGACTGATTTCATCCAGCATATTTTATACTCAGAAAAACATTACAGGTGACCTCTCTTCACATCTTTCATATAGTTTTAACATTCCTGGATTCTGCCACCTAAATAAGTTATTTTAAGTCTAATATCCTAGATGTGTATGATTCTACCTTACTAAAGTAACACTTTTCTTATCTGGAGATTCTGACTCCAAAGACGCCTGTAAATGGAATTCAGAAGAGAATCTAGAAAAAATAAAAATGCCTGTGGGCTGCCAGAAAAGGGACTGGAATTCATGCCCTAAAGTCCACGTTTTTTCTTCTTACAGTCTCATCTCCACAAATGACCATTAGAAGAGATATATGATAAATGTCCACGTGTCACTGAACCAAACTTGGGTCCCCTTGCCCATGCACACTAAAATCTATCTACAGACGCCAGATTGTGATGAAGGAAAGTTTGTTGCAAAGTGCAAGACAAAGATTATGAGTGGCTAATGCTCAAAAGACCTGAATTTCCTTATGATTTTCCAGGGAAAAGTGTTTACAGTGTGAGGGTAAGGGAGAGGGTTGTGGGGTATGTGATCACTTCATGGACACTTTCCTGATTGGTTGGTGATAAGGTAATCAGAAGTCAACATCATCAACCTTCTAGTTCCAACTGGTCTCGGTCTATGTGCTGTGTGTGTGGGCAGCATACAGTTAACTTCTTCTGCCTGGTGGGGGTTTTAGGATCTGCAAGACAACTCAAATGATATGACTCAGAATATCATCTGAAGCCCTTCTGTGCATGCATGCTCAGTTGCTTCAGTCGTGTCCGACTCTGCAACGCCATGGACTGTATGTCGCCTGCTAGGCTCCTCTGTCCACAGAATACTCTGGGCAAGATTACTGGAGTAGGTTGCCATGCCTTCCTCCTTGGGGAGGAACTAAAAGTTTTTGATGTTGTTTAATGGCTAAACTAAATAATAATAAAAAATATTATTTTTTCTTGTTTCATTGTTTTTATTTCTGCATTTTATCACTTCCCTGGTTAAATTTGTTCTTTGCAACCCAGGGAAGGCTTTAGGAGGCTACAGTTGATTGACAAACAAGAGGCAGGTGAGGACATGGGGAGGGGAGGGGTGCAGTGGTCTGTCCCAGAAAGGCTCCATAGGGTACTGCTCAGTCAAACATGGTGCTCAGTGGCAGGGAGTTCCCCGGCTTTTTTGTTTCTGGAGGTCTCCCTTATTTTGCCTCTGAGCTAGAAGAAGAATTTATCTATCCCTAGCTGGTAGAACGGGCCTCTCATCTCACTCAATTTGATGTAGGGTGAAGTCAGTCTCACAATGTGAAAACTGCTTTGTCAGCAGGAAATATTGAGGACACCTGAGGGAATAGGGGTATCTGACATTTTTTAAAGTATAGACAGGTCCTGGAATGGCTGGAGTTGACCAATTAGAAAACACTTCAAGCTCTTAAACTTGCTGTTATTTTTCTCTACTCCTCTTTCTTTCCGCTGGCCACCTTCCTCTTTGTCCCTTTCTGTCTGCCTATATGGGGAAAGGAGAACATGTGTTTTGTATCGTCCTGTTTATTCTTTGGGAATTAGAGACTAATTTGTGGAAATAATAAAAAAAAAAAAGAGAAAACTGCCTCAAAGTGTCTTACAAATGCCTGCTAAAGCATTAGTCTTTATATTGGTGACAGCATAACATTTATTTAAGTCTAGCATCTATTTTTAATGTTGCAGCCTTGGCACCTTGAATTAATCAAGATTAATGAATTGGTCCTGTGAATAGTGACAGCATCTGAAGGACTATGGTGTAGGCTCTCAATGAATGCCAGTTGAACTCAATTTCAATAATTGGCCCATTAAATGAATGACATGAGTCCTGAGAAAGGCAACTTATATATCTGGCTGTGACTACAACAGCTGCGAAAGGATAGGAAGGCCTTTGGTAGACGCCTTAAAGACAATAAAATGGACGTCACACTCAGATTTTCAACAAATCTCTGGAGTCTGACACATCTAGCTGGCAACCGGCTGAAAAAGTGGCAGTTTTCAGCTGCAAGAGGCATAATTCCTGTAAGTCTCAATTTTCTTATTTATAAATGGTAATAATGATTAGCATGCGCTTAAACTTTGACGAGAGGCCAATGCCCTGGGAGCCGCCCCCTGCCCTTTCTGGCTATGCTTCTTGGCAAGGTGTGAAAAGTTAGTAGGCCCAGGGAGATGTCTCCATGCAGAGCCTACAGCACCCCTGCTCCACCGCAAAGACTAGCTCCGAACATGTAGAGCCCAGAATTTCCCATTCATAGGACGCCGAGCCTGCTTTCAGAGCCTGCCTGAGGTGGCCAAGAGGTCCTGCTTGAGGAGGGGTGTGAACAGAATTATGTGATCCTCTAGAAGGCTGGCCACAAATGTGCATTTTAGACCTCTTGTGCAGTACTGCTAAGAAGGTGAGAAGAGGGGTGACCTGGAATGGGTACCCTAGGGATCCGTGGGGATCCTGGGGCAGCCGCACACCTGTGTAAAAGTCCAAGAATGAGAGGACTTGAAATTTGAACCTGAAATTCTGGTAGTTACGATGTACATTTTTTCAAAGTCAGGTTAGAGTGATGGAATGTATTTTATTTAGCAGATTGCTTGATTTATTTTTAAAGATTATTTATAATGTGAGGTAATTACAGATTCACATACAGTTTTAAGAAATAATGTAAAGGTATGTCTTGTACATTTTGCCTAGTTTCTCCCAATGATAACATTTTGCAAAAGTATAGCATAGTATCACTACCAGGATAGTGACGTATATACAGTGCAGAGATATTCTGATTTCCCCAATTTTACTTGGAATTGTTGGTATGTAAGTGTGTATTAAGTTCTATACATTTTATCATGTGTCAATTCATGTATTTGCTATTACAGTCAAGACACTGAACACTTGTAATATCACAAGGATTCCTTGTGGATTTCTTACTTTTAAATACATAGAACATTTCCAGCAAGTGAGGGGGAGTAATATTAAACTTAAATGTTTGGCCTAGGCTAAATTTAGAGTAAAGCAATATCAATACATCGAAATGGAGGATACTTCTGAAAGGGAAAACTCTTCTTGAAACAAAATGCTTGTATTAACCCAGTAATCTGCTGGGAAAGGTTTTCCTCCCTCCTGCACTTACAACCGGGGGTTGTGGGGAGGCTGTACCTGAAACCACTGCCTCCAATTCCTGGGACAGGCTGGTTCTCTGTCCTTTATTGCTCAGTACCCCACGTCTATACGGGGCTTCCCTGGTGGCTCAGTGGTGAAGAACCTGCCTCCAGTGCAGGAGACGTGGGTTCAGTCCCTGGGTCAGGAAGATCCCCTGGAGAAGGAAACAGCAATCCACTCCAGTATTCTTGCCTGGAAAATTCCATGGACAGAAGAGCCTGGCAGGCCACAGTCCATGGGGTCACCAAAGAGTCTGACATGACTTGGCGACTAAATGACAACTACATCTATATGTTATTTACCCAACACACCTCTTGATCTTTTATTGCTTAATACTCTGCATCTGTGAACATAAGAAAGCTATTTATGGGGCAACCCTCTTATTTTAGTAAAGCTCTTGGGCTTTCTAAAAGGCCTGGTTTTCAGCGTGTGTAGGAGGGTCGAGGACCATCCTGTTATCTTATTAGAAACCTGTAAATATCTCAGGGTTACCTCTACCCTGGAAACAGACTTTTAGGCAACTAGGCCAACTCACATTCTACTGGGGCAGGTAACAAGGCAGAAATGACTTCTATTACCCGATGATGGCAGGAGTTATCACTAAAGCTAGGATCTTCTGGAACACATCAAATGAGGAAAATTGCTGTTAGGTTATAGTCAGGATTCAGGTTCAGAGCATTTCTACCCCTGACCTTCCTGTAGCTTGTCCCAGGTGCTCTGGGGCCTGTCCTGGAATCCCTCTGATGGTTGGCAGGCGCCTCTGTTCTGTCTCCCCAACCAGATACAGCCTGTTGGCGGGCTGGCTCTCCAAGCTCTTCTTTTCTGGTCTTTTGGTTTCTAAGTCTCTGCATTTTCAGTAGTTGGTTGACTCCTAGCAGGAGCCAAGACCTGATCTGGGAATGAAGCCAGCACCCAGGGCAGTCAAAAGACAAAAACTGGCTGTGAAAATAAACCTAGTACTTCCTCAGGGACTCTGGGGTGTTAGCAATGTTCTGGAGGCAAACCATTTGTTTATTTTAGGGTCCATGTTATTGATATATATAAACATGTTAGACAAATGATTGGTGCTCTGGGGGTAATGCAACTGTGAACATATGTTGTAGAAGTTGCTGAGAACATCAGTGTGGGCAGTGGGATTCCACAGAAAGGAGCGAGAGGGAGCAGGGAGTACTTGTATTTGCATCTTTAGCATCGTCAAAGCGTATCGAGGAGGGATTTGCCTCAGTCTTACAAACCTTTTCTGTTGCTTTAATTTTTTAAATATAAGAAGGTTATAGTAAAATAATTATTTTACCATACACAGAAAAATCACAATTAACATTTTGGCTTAGTTTCTTTTATCTATATATTTATCATAAATTGTACTTGAATTGCAAGTGTTTGATCATTATAGAAACTATGGAAAAATAAAAAATAGACAAAATTAAAATAATTTGTAGTTTTACTCATAACACTTCGGCATTTGCTGTGTATTGTTCTAAAATGTGTGTGTATGTGTGTGTACCATCTGTTAAAACATATGCTATATATACTTTAATAAAATTGAGTCATAGTATTCAGCCTATTTTATAATCTTCCTTTTCTACTTAATGATTTATCTTGAACACTTTTCCATATTGTAAAACATGACTTTTAATGATTAAATAATATTCCATCATATAGATGTACCATAATTGACTGAACGGTTTTCTTATTTTGAATATTTAAGTGGTTTCGTCATTGTAGAATAGGAGGTGGCAGGAATTCAGCTTTTCTGCATGTGGTATCAGATGGACTTTCTAAAAATGACTCTTCATTCTGTCTGTTGCTTCCAGCTCCTGCTGTTTCTGGAAACTTGCTGTATCAACCATCTCTCCTTTTTTCATTAAGGGCATGAATCTTATCCTCTTATGGTAGAATTAACAGTGTGGTTGCAACAAGGCCAGACAAACTCAAATTTAAATATTTTTTCAAAGTTTATTTGCTTTGTACTTGAAGGATAATTGCTTTACGGAATTTTGTTGTTTTCTGCCAAACGTCAGCATGAATCAGCTACGGGTATACATACACCCCTCCCTCCCATCTGAATTTAAATCTTACCCTGCCATTTGCCAGCTGTCAAAGACTGAATTATCTATTATTTAAAATTGAACTATTATAAGAATTACATGAGACAGTGTACCCAAATATATGTAGCTGTTGAGCTGATAATAGTATTACTTATTGACTCTTCTTTGAGACGTATCTGTTAAAATGCTTAACAGGGCAGAAGACATTGTGATAGGTATTGAAGATACAAAGATGGGGAAAGTAAACATAGATCTAGCTTTGTGGCTGTAACAGTTCAGCATTATAGAAAATCATCAAACAATGAAGTTTTAAAAAATTCAAAATTGCAGCCATACCACGTGCTAGGAAGGAGAGAGACCTGGTTGTCATGAGCTCTGTCGTCCAGAATTTGTTATAGCCACATGGGGCTCTTGTGTGTTCTGGGAAGGGCAGCAGAAAGATTGGTATCCACCAGAAAATATTCTATTTGCTCTAAGATACCTTTTTTTGGGGGTCTTCTCTCTCAAATGAACAGAAACTGTATGAATGTGACTTTGCAGTGATAGGGTACAAATGGCAACCAGCAGGACACGTCTTTAACTCTTTCCTGCCCATGTGGCATGGCCTTCGATGGCAGCATCTGTGTACTCACAGCTTTTGACACGTGCCTCCAGGATAGGCCTTTGTAATGAGCTTCTTTGCCGGATGCCTGTTGTCTCCTAGCCTGTTTGCTCTGCCTCCCTGGCAATCTTGATATTGCCAGAGCTTAGCAGGGTACCTCACTTATGGTTGATTCTCACAACACGCTTGGCAGGTTGACTTAGGAGCAATATGATACCTCAGGGCAGAGTTGACAACACGTGCTCAGGATGATGTAGGAAAGGGAGGGGGTTTCTGGTCCCTGCATACACCAAAGCCCTGAGACAATTCCTTTGCCTTTAGCTTCAAGGGACTCTTGAGAGTCCCCTGAACTGCAAGGAGATCAAACCTGGCAATCTTAAAGGAAATCAGTCCTGAATATTCATTGGCAGGACTGATGATGAAGCTGAAACTCCAATACTTAGGCCACCTGATGTGAAGAACTGACTCATTGGATAAGATCCTGATGGGGAAAAGATTGAAGGCAGGAGGAAAGGTGATGACAGAGGATGAGATGGTTGGATGGCATCACCAACTTGATGGACATGAGTTTGAGCAAGCTCTGGGAGTTGGTGATAGACAGGGAAGCCTGGTGTGCTGCAGTCCATGGGGTCACAAAGATTCGAACATGACTGAGTGACTGAACTGAACTAACCTGAAGTCAATTCCATGTGAAAAAGAGTGGGAAGAAAACGTCAAGGGGCAGCTGCTAGAAAAGGGTTCAGTGAAAAAGAGGAAGAGGGCTTTCCAGACAAGGAGACTTGATGTACTGCACAGGTAAGGAAGGATGAGTGACATGGCCTGAGACAGAAGTATTGAGGTATGGCTGTGCCAGTAGTAGGGAGAGGCAGGGGAAGGGTTGTTGGGTGGATAAATAGGAGGTGACACTGGGAAAGTAGTTGGAGCTGGGTTGTGAAATGTCTTCTGTCATTTATGTTAGAAACAAATTAAAAGAAAGCACACACAGACTGGAGAAGAGCAGGGCTTAAAAAATACAATTTAAATACTGCTAATGATCTGACAGCAAAGAAAAATGACACAGCAAAACAAATCCTCCCAGATGTGATCAGCATGCTTAAGGATCTTTAACTTTACAAGCCATTCGGAAATAAAACTTCCTGGGTCTGATATCCTTGCTTGTGACCTTGTAATTGCAGAGCTAATAACTTTAATGCTTGAAAATAAAGGGGTCTTGAGACCAGAGAAATACAGTATCATCTTTTTTTTTTTTTTTAATTTTTGGTTCGTTCTCATATTTTTGTATTAAAATATATAAGCAGTAAGATTTTATACTTTACTCCACAAATAAATTCCTGTTGTTAACAAATGTCTTCATATACAAGCAGATTAAAAATGTATTTGTTTAAAATTTTAAGTTTATGCAAGAAAGGAATTTATTACCTGAATAAATAGGTGTTCAATATGCTTGCTTCCATTCTGTTATCTATGGATTGCATATAGTTTCTGTGTGACTATGTTCCAATGTGTAGAACTGAGGTTCCCCCAGACTCACTTCATTGTTTCTTTTCCTAATTCCTAGAAACACACTTAGGGCCTTGTATCTAATTTTGGTCTCTTCTCTGAGGATTAAGAATTCAGATGCAGACCTCAGTCAGAACAGATCACACCAACCAATGGACAGTCATATGGATTTTGCCACCAAGCATTCTGATTTGGTGCCAAACTTGCGGAAAACAGGTGTATGAATCAGAGTCTGAGAAAATAAATGTCTCACTCAAATTAGGATAGTTTATTTGCAAGGGACTAATTACAAAAGCTTAAAGGAGTAAAGGTCATATCAGAATTTATTAGAGCTGGGTAACCCCTTTCATTCCCAGTTTTGCATTTCATTGTCTATTTGGAAAACAAAATAACAGTGTGCCTGCTTGCTTACATCACTTATTTATGTACAAGTAAACTGAATCAAAAAGGGAGAAATAAAAGACTAAAGAAACCTACCATAACAGTCAGAGTGTGTTGAAACCAAATCAGGGTTTTTTTCATTTAGAATACATTGCTTTACTTGCGAGCACAGTTAGAGAAAAGTAGCAAGTACTTTCTCTGTTTACTAGACACCTCTATCTGCTGTTAGAATACACTGACAACATCTTCATTTGCCATTTCCAGCTCTGCAGGTGTGTCTGTTTTATTGATTGGCTGCCCACCAAATCAGGAGCTGATCTGCCTTATTGAAAAGTCCTGTTGTTCACAATATGTTTTCATTAGTTTATTAAGTGGTCTAAACATTTTGATTTTAAACTGCACTGTAGTAGCTGCCCTGCCACTTCAAATTAGCTTGATCCTCATTCTCAGTCCTGACTCCGCACATGGGCTTTTTATTGGCCAAGTGAATGCTGAAGTAGTTTTAGCTGCCCTTTTCCAAAGAGATGCCAGGCAGCACCAAACTAGCATACAGATGGCACTCGGAGACAGCAGGAGAGGGAGATGACAGTCTCTTCTGAAAGTTAGAATGTTTAGCTTTTGTGTTTACATGTTTGAATATAGTTGGAATTGGTTTTTATGTGTAGTGTGAGGTAGGGATCCAGAGTCACTTTCTTATGTGGAATGTTCCCCCAGCACCATTTACTGAATAGTTTACCCTTTCCCCACTGATTTGCAACATCATCTTTGTTAGCAGTCACATTTTTTATGAGTGTTGGTCAAATTCTGTGTTCTAGACTGTGTTCTATTGGTCTGCTTCATTTTTTTTTTAATCAACGTACAACATTTATATTCAATGAATTACTATCAGATCTCTAATCTTATTATTTTGTTGGGTATTGTTTTCTTTAATCAGTTTTATGTAATATTTTTCTGTTTTTGTTTTTTGCTGTTTTATGAGACATTTTAAATTAGCTTATTTTCTATGAAAATACCTTGTTAGGATTTTGATTTGAATTACATAAATTTATAGATCAGTTTGGAAAGGATAAATATCTGTAAATATTACCTTCCTGTCTATAAGCAGAATATGTTTGCCCATTATATATCTTCTTTAGTACTTCACTAAAAAAGAAAGTATTAGTTGTTCAGTCATGTCCAACTCTTTGCAATCCTATGACTCTAGCCTGCCAGGCTCCTCTGTCCATGGGATTTTCCAGGCAAGAATGCTGGAGTGGGTTGCCATGTCCTTCACCAGGGAATCTTCCTGACTGAGGGATCAAACCCGCATCTTCCGTGTCTCCTGCACTGCACTGCTATTCTTTACCTGTTGAGTCATTGAGAAAGCCCAGTACTTCACTAAAGTGTTATAATTTTTCTATAAAATTATCACAGATTATGCCATTGATTGATTGATTCATTGATTATTTTCTTGGAAGACTTACTTTTCAAACCAGCAAATTTGCCATCATGCTTGTCTCATTCTTGATTTTAAAGAAATTTAAAAAAAAATTTTATTGTAATGCTTAGTGTAGATTTTTCTAAATATGTTTTTTAAATCAGGTTTGAGTAAGTTCTTTTCTAGAATTTATTTTTATTGAATAGATGTTAGATTTTATTGCATGGTTTAGCTTCTCTGTTGACCCCGTAGTATCATTTTCTTCTTCTAACTTTATGTGGAAAATTTTACTAGCGATTTTATATATTAAACCACTATAATATCTCTAGGATTTAAACAGCAGTTTATTTCACTCCAGAGTTGTGTTTTTTCTACTACACTTTTGCATCTCTCAATAAAATCAACTCTTATTCCTTTTAGCTGCATCCTGAGAGCTCCAGCCACAGGTTTGGCTAAAAAATAGGCATTTTTACTTTTTCAAAATATAATTTGGATGGATTTTTCTAATTTCTTATTTCACATCCTTTTTCTCAAGACATTTTTATTAAGCATAAATCTTTAGGCAACCAATAACCTTTAAAGGAATCAGTTAAAAATTAAAGTATCTGGGAGCCAATATGTGGAAATATCATCTTTTAAATGCAATTTTTAAGAAGTTTAGCGCACATGTGATAAATGAGTATGTCCTATGAGATGCTTTAGGAATAGAAGGTTTAGGATTATGATTTTAGATAGTTATTTTCTTAATAAAATCTTGTAGTCTTATTTAATGGATACAGACACTGGAAGATTCTCAAGGGTCTTAGGTGGATCTATACTACTTGCCTGAGATAGTAACTATGATTGTCACTGCAGCTGATTAATTTTCAGGAGAGAATTGCATCTCCACATTGCAGAGATATTGTTGCCATGGTGATGTTATGACATCAAGATTTGCACAGAGGGTGCTGCTGCTTTTTACCTATAGTTGATGGCATGAGCTGCATAAAAACAATTTTAGAACCATCTGAGGAAGATATATATATATATACATATATATATGTTAAAGCCAGGATGAGAGTATAAAGCTGTTCTTTAAGATAGTGACTGTGACTATCTTAGTTCCTTTTTCTATTTTGATGTACATTGTAATAATCTGATCAAAAGTGAGAACATGAGAATTGAGAACTGTATACTTGCATTTTCATTAATTGAAGCTTCCAGTAAAGCACTTTCTTTCACTGAAAATGTAGTCTCTTATTCCTGTTGAGCAGGAGAATTGGAAGCATTGTGGAAAGAATATTGACTTTAGAATGAAAAATAGAAATTAAAGTTCAATCCCACTTTTTTATTATGTGACTGCATTTAATCCCTCTGAATTTTGGTTTATCCTTCAAAAAACAATGTGAATAATTTCTTTTGTTGAGAAGATTAAAAAAAAAAAAAGACTGTCTAGATATCAGGTTTCTGGTAACACACCACCCTGATTTACCTCTGGGGAAACTATTCTCTACTATCCTTAATCCGTGCAAACAATTTTCTCAGACCTTGACTGATTGTGACTCATAACTTGTGACTCTTGGTCATAGCAAATGATCTTGAGTGGATTTATGACATAGGCCAGGCTGTTGAGAATCCTTCTTGAAACTTCTGTCAAATATATTGAGAGAACTGTACTCTTATCAGGTATAGATACTTAGCTGGTAAGATAAACTTGAGTTGACCATATCTTGATTACCAATTGAGGATATTCAGCCTGAAAATGAAGTTTATGCATATGAAACCACTAGGTGGTATTTCAAGGGCTCTGAGGAACTATGGTTCTTTATGTCTTAGCACAACAAAATAATTCAGTGAGAGCCAAAGTGGTAGATAAGAAGTAATATTAGAATAGGATGCTTGTGAGGCACCCTACAGGAGAGGGGTGAAAGGATGCCATGTCTTGAGTACTTAGTGGGCCACAGTTTTATAACCAAAAGAAAAGTGAAGACCAAAAGACTGCCTTCTTCCTCATTCTTAAGTGGACATCATCATCATCATCAGCAGCAGCTTTTTCCTCCATCAGGAGAGGGATTTTCTTGTCCCTACATGGATGGTCAAGTCAGGACTATCATGGCACTATGGAAAAATTATTTCAGGTCTAAATACAATGAGGGTCTTTCACTCTGAAATGTTACCTTTCCATAAATTACTGTATTTTTATATGTGAAGAAAGCATGCCCCAGCAATCATTAACTTACCAAGCTCACTGGGTAGGTGAAAAGTAGAGATGACTCACTGAAGAATCATGAATAAGATGAGAAGAAATACAGTGAAAATAGGAGATCATAGGATCAGGGAGAGTTTAAAATCTTTTCAGAAAGAAAGACCCTACATATACTGATTAGTGAAAAAGGAGAAGAAGCCAGTTTAAAGGAGAGGTAATATATAAAAGAGGGGACTTGATAAAGTTAGTTCCTAGCTGAGAGAAAAATAAGTGCCAGAGAGCATATGTAAATGTGTCAGCCTTGAACTGGCAAGATGCCACCTGTGAAATCAGGAGAAGGAAGGCCAAAAGTGTTTCTTAGTGTGCACTAGTATGTTGATTATAAATCAGAAAGCTGGGGCTGATTACCACTGTTAATATAAATTTTATGAGTGAAGTAGGAAGCAAGATTGTATATGAGAGAAGGACATTTGGCTACAATAAAAGAGAAACAGAGCTGGATGTTTTCTAAAGATGGCAGGATGGATTTTATTCAGGCTACTGCAGCAGTGGAGAGACTTCGGTGTAAACTGAGCTATCTTTGCTGAAACAAAATGTGAGAGGCTTTTAAAATCCTGGAGTGTGCTAATGGACTGTAAGGGGGTGGATTGGTCAATGTGATTAGGGTAGCTGTGTTTGCTAACTGGCACCTAAAAATGTTAGGCTCCTACCCAGCACTGAAATTAGAAGACAGGGGCCTTATCTTTTTCAATGATCACATTTCAAAGAGATGGCTCCCAGGTCCTTGAGAAAGACATTCCTGGGTTGTAGAAGATCTGTCTCAAAAGGATAGAGAGAAGATTTATAATTGTTAATTGTCTAGTAAATTCTCTAAGAAAAAGGAGATAAGAAGCTCATAGTGAGGACTTGACTGAAACTAACAGCAAATTCTTTTGGAGCATTGAGCTTTCTCAGGCAGGCATTTCAAAGGAGCTGGACTCATTAACCTAGGGACATGACCTTGAGCTGATAGAAGCCTTGCTAGAATTTAGCCAAGAATAAAGTGCTTGTCACCACATTGCTGTTTGACTTTCTCAAGGTCATATTGATGTGCATGATTCAGGTGTGCATCCAGGTGATAAAGTAGCAAGAGTGATACATAAACAAGAATAAGAAATTTCATAGAAAGCTCTCTAGACTGATTATATAAAAACTGACTCATCATATAAAAAACTGACAGAATGTTCAGTTTAGAGCCATATGGAAAAATGAAGCAAATAGGTAAAAAATACACAGTTACATGATTAGAATCCTAAAAAAAGAAAAGGTAGGACAGAGCTGCAAGTCAGGCATGACTCTCACACTTTACCTGCAGCCTTCAACAAAGTCTCATAATATAGAATTGGTTTTTTAATACCAGAGCATGTTATTTCATCATGCATTTAGTGTTTTAATCATCCATGAGATTTATTAAATGCCTACTATATGCCAAGCACTGGTCTAAGGATGAAAAACTCAGTATAAGTAGTTGTAACTATTAATTGTGTGCTGTATACATTTATGTTTAATATAACTGTCAGTAAACTGTATGTGATTCCATCCCTGAGGTTGTGAAGCTCTATTAATAAGTATTTTTATGTTCCATAAAGTCCTGAATTCAAGGAGATCTTTTAGGTACTGTTAATGAGACATTTTTGAAATGGAGCAGATCCAACTGACATTTATAGGCAGCCCCATCATTCCTTTAATTGGGCAGAATCCTTATACTGAAATGATTTCATAAAATCTTTGCTTTATGATGAGGTTTAGAACATGTAACTAATGAATTCATGAAGTCAGTCATTTTAGTTCACTTAGGCTCCTGTAACAAAATACCATAGACTCTGTGGCTTAAAAACAATAGAAATTTATTTATCACAGTTCTAGAAGCTGGGGAGTCCAAAATCAAAGTCTTGGCTGATTCAGCGTCTGATGATGGCTGGCTTTCTGGTTCATAGACAGCCATCTTTTTGTTGTGTTCTACCTGGCATAAGAACAAAGGATCTCTCTGGGGTCCCTTTTCTAGGGGCACTAATTCCATTTATGAGGGCTCTGCCCTCAAGCCCTAATCACCTCTAAAAGTTCCCGCCTTCTAATGCCATCACCTTTGGGGTTAGGATTTCAACATATGAAATTTGGGCTATAAGCATTCAGTCCATAGTGTTTTGTGATGCTCTTCATTTGTTTAAACACAATTAAAATTTTATGGTGGACACTTCTTGTTTGTTTGTCTATTTATACTTATTTAACAATTTTTACAGTTATTAATGATTCCATGAAATCCTGATGATATAAACTTAGCTTGAATTTCAAGTCTGTGAACTTTGTTAAGGTACTTAATTTACACATTTAAAAAAAGAGAGTTTTAGTATTTAGCTTGCTGAGTGGCATGGAGATTAAATGAAATTTTCTTTTAAGTTGTTCACACAGTCAAAGCCAGGCATATACATGTACTAATATATGGATAGTTTTTCTTTAAGACATTTTTAGGTAGTATTTATATACCTGAGTAAATTGCTGAAGGGCTCATTGGAACTTTAACGGATAGTCTTAGTAACTAATTTTCCCTACAACCCAGGCTTGCACATGTAAAGGAAAAGTAAGATCTGATTCAGATGGACACACATGCAAGCACATCCAGGGCTCATGAACCTTGATTTCTGTTTAAATGCTGTGCCTCTCATTGGCTTTATGCCTCTGACTCTCTGAGATGTTCATTTTTTGGTAGGAACTACTTGCCTGAAGTCATGTACAGAGAATTTATTCCCCATTGAGGTCATTTAGCAGGGGGTATTTGAATCACAGCAACTTAAGGTTTCATTATTCCAAGTAATTTTGAATTTTAGATGGGAGCCTTGAAACTAAGAAACACTTTTGAATTCTAAAAGAATTACTTTGCTGTTGCTTTTATAGTCACTGTAATAGGCAGTATTGTTAAGAGGAATTTGAACTAATTTGCATTAAAAAATGAGCTATTTCTATTTTACTCCCCTGAGGGACAAAAAAGATGGGGAAATAGCATACGAGGGGGGGAAAGGAAGCTAGAATGGAGGGAAGATAGTAAAGCCAGGAGGCTAGAGCCCAGATTATACCTTTTTTTAAAAGTTGGGAATTGGTAATAAGAAGAAGGGGAAAGAAGACAAGAAGACTAAGGAAGGAGAAGGTGTTTGAGAAAAAGAGACTGTCTGATAAATGTTGTTGTTTGTGTTTCTGTGATATAAATATTTCTGATATCTCACATGTTTAGCAGAATTTGCTAGGTACACAAAAAACTGAGTGAATGAATTTTGTAGAAATTAAGGATGACTGTTGGTTTCCCTCTTTGGACTGGCAACATGCAGGAGATGGAAGGGCTTCTCTAAACTGATTTAATATTGGGAGAAAAAGCTTGAAGTCAGATTTGCAAACATAAACTCCCGGGGATTTTCATAAATCCAAGAGAAGACAATGTGATTTTTCAAGTTTCCTGGAAGGGAGATCTAGTAAAATATTCTTGTAAGTCTTTTGAGCAGAAAAACCCCAAGTGACCTTTGTGTTAACTCCAGGCTTTGTGCGGCCTGAAACCAGTAAGACTCCAAGAGTCACTGAGCATCTATTATTAATCTACTGCTGTTGGCAATGGCAGTCTGCTGGGGAAACATTATTTAGAGAAAAGATCCTATTTCTTCCTCATATTTTGGCAGAAGACTAGTAGGAAATTATGTGAAAAATGAAATGACTTAATATAAATGTTATATGATAAAGTGGCTTTTTTTGGATGACACTTGTATTATCAGGCTGAAAGTACAGGGTGGTGAGCTGGTATGAAAGTTTTCCTCCATATTTCTTAAAATAATAAATTCAAAGTTATTTTTAAAGTAACTTAGTCACCCAGAATTTCATTCCCAAAGGCAGTTCATAAATTAAGATTTATACTTAACATGCTGCTTTCTTAATTTGGAATACATTAGTATAAGAAAATGACACATTATTTTGGGGCTCCTAAATTAGCTCTTGCAGAAATGGTATTTTTATGCTCATATGAATGTTGTATGTCATTTTAATTTTTTTATTTTTGATATGTACATCTATAATATTGGTGATTAGAGAGAAATAAGAATAGGCAATGTGCTATCTAGTATTCTATCAATTACAACTCTGTTTTACAGCATATTTACACACAGTGAGAACAGAAGGTAACAATGTAAAATACTATAAGACTTTGGCATGCATTTTGAATTATTGCTTAGGAATATTATAAATTAAACTATGCTTGATTTTACTTTAGCTTTGTGACATGATATGAAAATTTATAACTTTCAGTGATAAAAATAACTCACAGTTGTGTATCGTACATTATCTCATTTTTTTCTTCATAATGAGATTTAGAAACAAGCTCAGAAAAATAATACTTCTTTTTTGGTCTGTGGCCTAATAGCTAACATACTGCCTCTTAAATTTTACAAGTGTAAGTATGCATAGAGTTCATATTCATGATTTATTTTAATCTTCAAAAGAATTGATACATAGTTTGGAAAAAGTACCCAGCAGAAATCAGTCAGAGTTGCATGATCCGAAGTATAATTTTATGCCATAAATACATTTTATTTGAGACTAAAGTATTAAGAAGTTCTTATATCCATTTAGAAATATATGTGGGTAATGATGTTTAATAGTTTGTCTGCTAAATTTAAGTACTGAAAATTATTAGCTTTAATTTTTTTCCCTCACTTGAATGCTGTAAATGAGCATGTACTACTCACAGAACAATAACGCTAGTCACCATGCATTCATCAAAGTACTTATGAACACAGTAAAACTAAATAAAATAAAGAAGAACCCTATATAGTCTTTATAATATTTTTATGTTATTTAAAAAATCTGAATATTTAAAATTAATAAAGTTGTGACATATAGCAAATAATTTGTATAGTTATTGATTTCACTTACTAGATGAATTGATTCTTTTTTAGTCTAAACTTAACATATCACCCTGGGTGACTCACATCAAATTACAAACACGAATTGATGTTCTGAGCCAGTTATTTCCAGATTTTTAAATTTCACAGACTGGTGAAATTAAAAGGAAAACAAATCAAGAGGTTGGCACAGGTCTGTTAGTATTTCCTATTGCCAGTGAGAGCATTAAACAAAACAGAATTTGTAGTTATCATTATGTTATAAAAGAGAGGATACATAAATACCTCACCCCACCCTAAAAAAAGGCAAAAAGTTATAATCTCATATAGGAGACATCTTTGAGAAGAACAGTTTATAAAACAAATTATCTTTCTTGCTCTCATATTGATTTTTTTCATTTTTCATGCTATGAACTTCCAATCTCATGTTCAGAAAGCTTCATCTAAATGGGCATCCAGGGAATATGATTCTTGGCTCTTACCCAGACTCTGTTTTTATCTCCCTGGCCAGAGTCTTGGCATCATATCTCATTTCCGATAGCTGTTTGTGATGTCTTTCTATTGCATGATCCTTCTGATTCCACTCCTGGTTTTGGTGACCTAGGTTTTATATTGATACAAAGGTTTTGGGTTATGCACATGCCCTTGGCTTTGTCATTCTCTGTTGTTTAGGGTGAGGAATACCTATGCTGTCCCATTGCCCCTTGAAATCCTCACAATAAATATGATGTTTCCAACTAATTAAAAATTCAGACATGATTTTCCCCACCTGGGACAAATTTCAGTTCTGCTAGTTATGCAGCACTGTGCATATTCTCTTCCTGAATATTAATGCTTCCTTGCTGCCCTTGACATTTTTTAAAAAAGAATATATTTTGTTCAATTCTATGAAATACTTTACTAGTTGTCTTTAAGTTTTGAAGATGTATAGGACTTTTTTCATTACCTAAAAAATAATTTACTGAGGTGAACTTCACGAAGTTTCAAAATTACAGGAGGATATTTTGAGGATCCTCCAGCAGGTCACTTGGAGTTAAAGAGAACCTTAGAGGACATTGTTCCACTATTCTACTTACAATGCACAGTGATAACAGCTGAATTAAATGGCCTCCCAACCTCTATCTGGATAGTTCTAATCATAGAGAGGTCATCACTGCATAAGAATGGACATCATCATTGGAAATTTCTTTCTTACAATGGCCTAAAGTCTGTAAGTCTGTATCTTTTCTTAATAGTAGCCCTTGAGTAATTTGATTATAGCTGTTAAATTCTCCAGGAGTCTTTGCTCCTTTATGTTAAATATCCCTAATCCCTTCAACCATTTACATTTTATATGACATATTTTTCAAATCTTTAATCTCTCAGACTTAATTTTCCTATATATGTTGACTGTTTTGACAGTGTCCCAATTCTCACTGACTCTCAAAGCTGGGTACATAGTCCTGAAAAAACAAACTTACGAAACAGAGAATGATGGACTATTTCCTTTGGGTCATCTGGACAGAGTAATCCTGTTAACAGAATTGAGATTGGATTAGATTCTTTAAGGTGTTCACATGAATTTTTTGACCATTTAAAGACTTAATGGATTTAATCTTCAGATTTAATCTTTGCTGCTATTATTTCTAACCAGTTTTTGTACCTTTGAATTTCTGAAACAAAATTTGAAGTTTTAGATTTATCTTTGTTAAAATTGACCTTGAAAATACATTTTACATTCACTGTAAGATGGAGATGTATCACATTATGGAATGAGATCACTTTTTTTACATTTGATTTTTTAAATTTGTTTGGTAAAAAAGGGGTAAATTGAGGAAAAGAATTACTGTCTATTGTTGAGAAAAAGTAAAATAGTAATGACAATGGTAATGATAATAATAAAAACTTTAAACACAGTCTCTGTGTGGAAATTGACTGAATTGACCATAGTTATATTGAGAAGAGATCTACTGAGCACTTTTGTGTAGGAAAAATAAGAATAGCTTATTGCCTTTGCCTTTCTGATTGTTCATTTCCACTTTGAATAGGCAGAAAATTGTTATCAATATAGTACTCTTTCTTTTTAAAAAACTATTTATTTAATATTGGAGTATCTGATTAATAGTGTGATAGTTTCAGGGGCACAGCAGAGTAACTCAGCCATACACATATATGTATCCATTCTCCCACAAACTCCCCTCCCACCCGGGTGCAACATAACATTGAGCAGAGTTCCATGTGCTACACAGTAGGTCCTTGCTGGTTATCCCTTTTAAATACAGCAGTGTGTACATAACAATGTCAAACTCCCTAACTTAATGTCAAACTCCCTAAATGTCAAACTCCTTCTTCTCACCTGCCCTGCCCCCCACATAACCATAAGTTCCTTCTCTAAGTCTGTGAGTCTGTTTCTATTTTATAAATAAGTTCATTTGTATCATCTCTTTTTAGATTCAGCACATAAGGAATATCATAAGATACTTCTCCTTCTCTGTCTTACTTCACTCAGTATGACACTCTCTGTGTCCATCCATGTTGCTGCAAATGGCATTATTTTCATTTTAATGGCTGAGTAATATTCCATTGTACATATGTACCACATCATCTTTATCCACTCCTCTGTCAGTGAACATTTAGATTGCTTCCATGTCTTGACTATTGTAAACAGTTCTGCAGTGAACATTGGGGTGCATATATCCTTTCGCACCATGTTTATCTCTAGATATACAGCTGGGAGTGGGATTGCAGGATCATTTTGGGGTGCATGTATCCTTTCGTACCATGCTTTTCTCTAGATATACAGCTGGGAGTGGGATTGCAGGATCATTTTGTAGTTCTGTTTTTAGTTTTTTAAGAAACCTCCATATTGTTCTCCATAGTGAAACAAAAATGAAAGTGAAGTCACTCAGTCATGTCCGACTCTTTGCAACCCCATGGACTGTAGCCTACCAGGCTCCTCCATCCATGGGATTTCTCAAGCAAGAGTACTGGAGTGGGTTGCCATTCCCTTTTCCAGAGGATCTTCCCAACCCAGGGATCGAACCCGGGTCTCCTGCATTGTAGGCAGACATTTTACTGTCTGAGTCACCAGGAAAGTCTAGCTCATTCTCCATAGTGGCTGTACCGATTTACATTTCCACCAACAGTATAGAAGAGTTCCTTAAATGATCATTTTAATTTTTATTTTTTATGATACATATTTCTATTTTCTATTACATATACATTCAACTTAGCTTTTAAAATAAATGTGTTGAACATTAAAATGAATTTGTTCAAGTACTGTATATTTGAGCCCTCCCACCAAGTTTATACTTTTTCATTAATTCATATTATTGGTATCATTGTCTGAAAGTCATGAATCCAATTAAGTATATTTTATTATTCAGACCATGCTTTTATACAAGGATATAATTGGAAACTTTATGTTTGTAGTCTAAAAGGTAATGGTGTCCAATAGGCATCTCAAATATAAAATTACCCATTCAGTACTTTTGCATATATTACATATTGCATATATTTTTATTTTCTGTAAGTTCATTGGACTTGTTTTCTATTATAATCAAAATATAATATCTTTATCAAAATTGTGTTTTTATTATGGGTTCTCTAGAAAACAGAGCCCAGGCAACAAAATGATGCTGCCTAATGAGATGCAAATACACATGTGGTAAGACAGAGGGAAAAAGAGGAGAGAGGCAAAGAAAGACATGAAACACAGTGGGCTGGAAACAGATCCAGCAGGTTGCTCAATGGGCGTGTTTCCTTGGTATTCAGCGCTGTTCGGGGATCATAAAGAGGAGTCACATTTCAGTGGTCTGTGGAAGAGAGTTGAAAGGGAGAGACGCATCTACCTGGCCCTGTGTTCTTCTGCTTTGCGTTTGTTCAGGTTCACCAACACCAAGTCCTCACATTCCTGCCAGTCCAGCTACCGTGTGCCTCTAGCTTCATCCTCACCTGGCGGATCTGCACTAGCACGGCCATGGCATCGCCTCAGACTTGGAAATGAGCCCAGTGTTAGTCTCCTCAGACTGCTAAACAAAATACTGGAGACTGTGTGGCTAATGCTCAGTCATTCTGACTCGTTGCAGCCCCAGGGACTGTAGCCTGCCAGGCTCCTCTGTCCATGGAATTTTCCAGACAAGAATACTGGAGTGGGTTGCCACTTTCTACTCCAGGGGATCATCCCAGACCAGGGATCAAACCTGTGTCTCTTGCATCTTCTGTATTGGCGGAGAGATTCTTTACCACTAGAGACCTGGGAAGCCCGAGAGAGTGGGTTACAGGATAGAATTTTTTCCTCACAGTTTTGAAGGCTGGGAATTCCAAGGTCAGGGTACCAGCACGGTTGTGTTCTGGTGAGAGCTCTCTTTATGGATTACAGATAGCTGCCTTCTTGCTGTGTCTTTACCTGGCAGATAGAGAGCTAGGTCTCTGGTGTCTCTTCTGTTAAGGACAATAATCCCATTGTGAAGGGCCACCCGCAGCACCCCATCTGTATCTAATTACCTCTCAAAGCCCCATCTCCAGTTACATCAGGGCTTAAGGCTTCAGCATATGAGTTTGGGGGAGACACAGTTCATTTTACTGCATCTACACATGCTCACCACCCACGTTCATGTTCTCCCCTCATTTAAGATACTTCCATTTCATCCCAACATCCCCCAAACTTTTAACTTGTTCTAGCAATCTACTCCAAAGTCAGGTTCAGAGTTTCATCTGAATATCATCTAAATCAGGTAGGGATGAGAATCAATATACAGTTCATCCTGAGGCAAAATTATTCTCCAACTATGAACCTGTGAAACCAGACAAGTTATGTGCATCCAAAATACAATGAGGACAGGAATAGGGTAAATATTCTCATCCAAAAATGAAAAAATTGGAAGAAAGAATGAGGTGACAGGTCCCAACCAAGTCCCAAATCTAGCAAGACGAATTCCTTTAGATTATAAATCTCAAGAATAATTCTCTGTGGTTTGATGCTCTGCCCATCAAGCGAACTGAGGTGGCAACATCACCCCCATGGCTCTTTGGGGTGGCTCTGTCCCTCTGACTCAAACTTCAGCAAGACACAATAAAAATAGTACACATTGCTAATTGTGTAATCAGTGTAGTCTTTTGGAAGAGCCGCTTTGCAATGCAAGTCAAAAGCCATACAACTTTGCATATCCTTTGATTCAGTAATTCAAATTCTGGCTATTTTTAATAATGATACTTCTTTGGACTTCTCTTGTGGCTCAGTTGGTAAAGAATCCACCTGCAAAGTGGGAGACCTGGGTTCAATCCCTGGGTTGGGATGATTCCCCTGGAGAAGGGAAAGGCTACACACTCCAGTATTCTGACCAGGAAAATTCCATGAACTCGCATAAGGTTTTGGACATAACTGAGTGACTTTCACTTTAATTGTACAAAATATTTCAATATAAGGATGTTTATCACAGTTTGTATATTATAATGAAAAAATGTATAAACCCCCCAAAAAACCCAAGATTGATGCAGTCATTCAGTAGATTAGAATGTAGCCTAAAGGAGTGACGATGGCATACTTAGATAATTCAATACCTTGAAAAAGATTCAACGTAAAATAAATGAGTGAGGCAGTTACCAAACAATATTCAAATTATGGTAGATGCTATGAGTACCACAGCTGTATAACTTTACCCTCACTATTTTTGGTGTATGCTTGATATACTTCCAGTTGCCAGCATCTGCTTCTCTTTGCTTGAGTTTTCTTCTTCCATGTGCTTATCGGGCCAGAGATGCTGAAGAATTATGCTCCTGGGTGAGCACTGGCACACATTGACGGAGTTCATGTATAAATAGCTCAGGTCACACCCCTTTGTTGAGATAACTTTGAGACCCTTGTCCTATATATACTGACCGTGGGAGTCCGAGTTCCTTCTTGGAATCAGCTCCTGTTGCCCACAGTGGTCACTTCCTGGTAACATCCTCTGAACTGGCTGCTTTTCCTTTTCTGTCTCACTCTTTTACGTTCCTATGTGGGTTTCCTGACATTATTCAAATGAACCACTACCACTCAAATCCTTATCTGAAGGTCTTCTTGTAGGGAAATCCAACCCAAAAACAAATTCAAACAGAATTTAAATTGAAAATTGTATATCTGTATAAATCTGATTGGAAATATGTAGATTGAATTAGCAATATTATTACTGGGGATACTGAGATGATAGGTGGGTCTTTTCTTCCTTTTTACTTTTTTATACTATCTTTAATGAACCTAGAAGAAGGGAAAAAATAAAAGTTATTTTAAAGAAGAAAAATTAACAAATACTTTCTCCCCTGTTCTCTTATTCTCAGTCCCATCCTCATTTTAGTCCTTTCAAAGGAAAGCTCTTAATATGAGTTTCACTGATATATAGTGCAAAGACTTACTGCATAATTATATAATGATTTTCACTCAAAGAAATATTAAAGGTAATACAGACTTCAAGCAGTTCCTTCAGCAACTCAATTTCAATTTTAAACTTTCAGTATTCTCTCTGCCTTGACTACATCTTTAAATATTTCAGAGCTAGGAAATTCTCTTTTTCACTAAAAGAGGGTTTGACCTGCAGAGTTTTAGGTATAGATATTCATGAAGAATACTTTCCTCCTAGATTATATTATTTACCATGAAGCAATCCTAATTCCTTCCAGATGAAAAGGTATCAGCCCCTCTGATGAACTTCAGAAATGGCCATTTTCACAAAAGCTGAAGGGCAGTTGTTTAACTATCATGTAATTCTATTTGTAGAGATGGAGAGAAAAGTAAATTCTCCAGGCAAAGCTCTGAACCTGTGAAATGAGTAGTGTAAAGAGTAGGAAAAGTCACTGACCCAAGAATCAGGAGACCTGATTTCATAACCTTGGACCAGCTAACTAATTGTTCAGATGTGAGTGTGGTAAAATTCAAGCAAAGAGAAAACGTTAAGTAAATGAAAGAAATGAATTCATGTCTACTGGGGACAGACAAGTTACAAAACAAGTAAAGTGATCAGACTTGGACTTTTTGTTTTTCCACATTTAAAAAAGACGTGGATATTTGGGAAAGATGTCTTTACCTCAGAAGAGGTGGAGGAGGTGTGACTGATGGGTAACAAACACACTTGGCCTCAGTTGTGAAGGTGTGGTGGGAGCTGTGGGCTGTGGGTGATTGTGCTATTAATGTTAATAGTTTGCTAGGGTTGCCACAATAAAATATCGAGACATAAACAACAGAAACTATTTTCTCCCAGTTCTTCAGACTGGAAGTCCAGGATCAGGGCGTCAGCAGGTGTGGTTCTCCTGCATTCTCTCTCCTTGTCTTGGAAGTGGCCACCTCCTCAGTTTCTCTGTGCACAGGTCCCTGGCGTCTCTCCTCCTTCTAGAGGAAAGTCAAGGAATGATAAAGTCTCAGGTTTTGAGAAACACTGAACTCTGTAATTTAATGATCCATTAAAATCTATTTCGAATCTAACTTTGTGTTTTTCTTGATATAGCTTTAAAAATATATATCTAATGTTATGTTTCTATTTACCTGTCTATTTTCTTTTGAATTGTAAATATAGAAATTTGCTAAAAATTGGATCCACTTAAAAGTAAGTTGACTATGAAACATTCACACAAGAAAACTGTTTACATATTAGGGCAAAGGGAAAATGTGAGTAAATTCCCCAAAGTGTAAATCCTGAACCTACTAAGCAATAGGGCAAAAATCAATGATTGAAAGATGGTAAAAATGAAACAGCAAAGTGCAGAAAGACAGCAAAATAACCAAAAGGAAACCATTTTTTTAAAGAAACTCTTCTAAAAGCTCAGGTTAAAATGGCAAGTTAAAAACTATGTGGTAGACAAGGGCAATTAAAAAAAACAAACTTTTCAGTTGTCATTCTTAGTTATTCTGAAATTAGGATATTACAGTTATAATAGTAGATTAATATTTATTAAATGATAGTAAAGACAAAACATCTTAAAACTTTATATTATTTTTTGAAAGAAAAATCAAAATATACAAGCTGTGCATTCTGAGAGGGCAGATAAATTGAAATACTAAAGAAGTAAGAATAAAGAAATTAATGAAGGTAAGAGCAGAAATTAATGAAATGGAAATAAAAAATATTGTCATCAGAGCTTTTTAGTTGAAAAGACAGTCTAAGACAATAGAAATATACAACCTCAGTAATGAGGCATTTACTGAGATAATAATTTCACCATTTTAAATGAATACTAGCTATACATTTGTACCAATGGATGTGAAAATATAAAAGATATAAATAAACTTCCTGAAAAAATAGCAATTTGGAGTCAAGAATAGGTAGAAACTATAAAGAAAGATAGTCAAAGGACCCCCTCCCCCACCTCCACTCTGATTTGTAGGCACAAGATTAAAATGTTTGGTAAGTAAATCCAATACAAACTTCAAAGCATAAGAAATTGAGATTTGTAAGCTATTGTAAAGCATAGATAAAGATATACAAATTAGCAATTCATGCTATGAAAGTGGTATGCTAGTAGTTCCACAAAAAAAGAAATTTGGAAACTTATTTCATAAATTAACATAGAAGCAAAAATATCAAAAATAAGCATCTAATCTAGAGGAATATTAAAATAATGCTATACCATGCTTCATAAATGCAGAGGTGGTTTAGCATCAAGAAATCCACCGGTAAGTCACTGCATTAGCCGTTAAGGAGAGAAAGTATATGACAGATGCTAGAAGCATTTGATGACGTTCAACATCCGTTTCTGGGCAATATCTTTAGTAACTTTGAAATTAAAGGAAATATGCTTACTTTGAAAGGTGTTTGTTTTTATAGCTATCAGGATTCCCTGATAGCTCAGTTGGTAAAGAATCCGCCTGCAGTGCAGGAGACTCTGGTTCAGTTCCCAGGTCGGGAAGATCCCCTGGAGAAGGGATAGGCCACCCACTCCAGTGTTCCTGGGCTTGCCTTGTGGCTCACCTGGAGAATCTGCCTGCGGTGTGGGAGACCTGGGTTCGATTCTTGGGTTGGGAAGATCCCTGGAGAAGGGAAAGTGTTCTCACTCCAGTATTCTGGCCTGGAGAATTCCATGGACTATACAGTGGCCACTACTGAGTGACTTTCACTTTCTTTTATAGCGGTTAACAGTAAAAACCATACCCATGGGGAAATGCTGCAGGAATTCCCAGTAAATTTAGGAAACAGAGAAAGATGTCCACTCTCATTACTATTATTTATCTTCAGACTGGAGTTACAGAAGAGGAAACGCAAATTAACAATGAACAGTAAACATGAGAAAATGTGCTTGTCTCTCATACTAATAGGAATGAAAGCTAAAGCTGCCATAAAATACAGTTTTTACATATTAGGTACAACACGGATGATTTTTGATTTTGATGAAATTGCTCCCATTACTTATGCCCTTCTTACACCTTCAGAGGTGACCATATCCTGCCCTCTTTTTCTTTGTGCTCCCCCTTCTCTATGGATTAGTGAAAAGGACTTTACAACTAATTCTTTATAACTTCAAAGCCTCAAGACATCTGCTGAAAGTCAGTGGATTTATCTTCTGGAAAAAACTCTCAGATGAATCTGAGTAATTGAGTGGGGGTGGTGTGGGGGAGCACTCCGGTCCTGCAGATAATGGCTGTTTCTTCCCTGAAATATCTTAAGAAAAAACACACCTCGCCACTGTGAAGATTGATTTCTTTTCTGCCCATTAACATGATGTGTATTCTATTTTCTGTAAAATAATAGCCCTTATGTTATTTTGTGAAGGTGTACTCTTTCCCTCCTTGTTGAAGGTTAAATTACACATCTTATTCACATTAATCTGTCTATGAATAGAAAATGACCGAGTTGCTGCTCTCTGATACCCAGAGATTTCCATTGACCACTTGACTGTATTTGCAGGCAGGCAGGGTCGGGTGGAGGACATTTCAATGCACCCCCACCTCAGGATCCATTGGAAAAGCAATTATATCATATGCTTCAACTGATCAACAGAAAACTGAAGCCTGCTAGTCTATGGTTCTTTAATAACAAGAGGGCTTGTTATTTTTTAAAAAAGGAAAGAAAGTAGGTAGAAGAATCCATCTGAAAGTCAGCTCCTGGTTTATCTTTCTTAGATCTGAAGGCTGAATGTTGAGCTTGTGTTAACCATGCTGCAGGGGTTGGAATAGCCTGCATACCCTGCTCCAGCAGGGTTTTTATCTGTGCTTAATATGCAAAGTATTCTTGCTTGGGAAAGTGCCCAGTCCCCAAGAAGCCATACATCTCCTACTGTTTAAACCATAGGAAGTTAGCATTGTTGACTCTGCTTTTGGCCAAACCATAAAGAGCTAAAAGTGACCCATGTGGTGTGGAGAGATGAAAATTAGTTAAATTATGAGCTAGAGACTCCATTCGATTACTCAGAGGAGTGGAAAATCTTTTTTGAGGTTTTCTATAGAGACTTCACTGAGGGTCAGATTTAAAAACAATAACCGTAAGGCCAGAAAGCTAAACTGATGGTTCACCGTTTTGGATGAGAGATGGGCAGACATCTTGGATCAGGGTCTGGGATTTGAAGATACAAAGTGTAGGGCAGTGTAAAACCAGCGAAGCCTGAAGGACAAGGAAGCCTGGCGTGCCACAGTCCGTGGGGTCGCAGTCTGACACGACTGAGCAACTGAAGTGAACTGAAGACCAGCGACCCCTGCAGTTACAAAGCACTGCCACATGGGGGCAGCAAACCTTTGCTATCATGAAGTGGCAAGTGCTACTTGCTTCAAGGGCCTGTGACTCAGATGAAATAGCAACATATCTAATGAGCTACCTAAAAGCAAGTTTCCCTACACTGGCATGAACATTCATGACTTTTTTCTTTATATGGCATCCTAGGAGTAGAAGAAAATCATTACTATTTCCCTCTACAATTTCACACATTTGTTGTTGTTCAGTTACTCACCCGTCTGACTCTTTGCGACCCCATAGACTACAGACAGCATGCCAGGCTTCCCTGTCCATCACCAACTCCTGGAGCCTGTTCACTCATGTCCATTGAGTCAGTAATGCCATCCAACCATCTCATCCTCTGTCGTCCCCTTCTCCTCCTGCCTTCAATCTTGCCCAGCATCAGGGTCTTTTCTAATGAGTCAGCTCTTCACATCAGGTGGCCAAAGTATTGGAACTTCAGTTTCAGCATCAGTCCTTCCAATGAATATTCAGGGTTGATTTCCTTTAGGATTGTCTGGTTTGATCTCCGTGCGCTCCAAGGGACTCTCAACAATCTTCTCCAACACCATGGTTCATCAATTCTTTACGGTCCAACTCTCACATCCATACATGACTACTGGAAAGACCATAGCTTTGACTAGATGGACTTTGTTGGCAAAGTAATGTCTCTGGATTTTAATGTGTTGTCTAGGTTTGTCATAACTTTCCTTCCAAGGAGCAAGCATCTTCCACTGAAACTCCATTGTGAGCTTGTCAGTTTCTCTCAATATTAGAATACATGTCTCCTCTCTTGCAGGACTTCCCGGTGGCTCAGACAGTAAAGAATCCACCTGCAATGCAGGAGACCTGGGTTCAATCCCTGGGTTGGAAATATACCCTGGAGAAGGGAATGGCAACCCACTCCAGTATTCTTGCCTGGAGAATTCCATGAACAGAGGAGACCGGTAGGCTACAGTTCATGGGATTGCAGAGAGTCAGACACAATGGAGCGACTTTCATTTTCACTTTCCCCTCTCCTTGAAAACAGCTCATGAGTAATGTTTGGGGGTTATTGTAGCTTTGCCCCAAATACTTTAATTCTCTCAATACCCCTATTATGTGGAGACCAAATCCTTTGGGTTCTTCTTTTTTGTTGTTATTGTTTAGTTGCTAAGTTGTCTAACATTTCGCAACCCCATGGACTGGACTGTGACACACCAGCCTTCCCTGTCCTTCACTATTTCCCAGAGTTTACTCAAATTCATGTCCATTGAGTCAGTGATGCTGTATAACCATCTTGTCTTCTGCTGCCACGTTCTTCTTTTGACTTCAATCTTTCCTAGCATCAGGGTCTTTTCCATTGAGTCAGCTCTTCACATCAGGTGGCCAAAGTATTGGAGCTTCAACATCAGTCTTTCCAATGAGTATTCAGGGCTGATTTCCTTTAGGATCAACTGGTTTAATATCCTTGGTTTAATATCCAAGGCACTCTCAAGAGTCTTTTCCAATACCACAGTTCCAATGCATCAATTCTTCAGTGCTCAGTCTTCTTTATGGTCTAATGCTAACATCCATATATGACTCCTAGAAAAACCATAACTCTGACTATATGGATCTTTTTCTGCTAAGTGATGTCTTTGCTTTCTAATAAGCTGTCTGGATTTGTCATAGTTTTCCTTCCAAGGAGCAAACGTCTTTTCATTTCATAATATAGTTTCATCTAAATTCTTCTCCCTCAGTAAAACAATGGAAATATTTTATATTTTAAGTTTATCAAGTCTCACCCACCAAAAATATCTTTTTCCTGCTTTTCTTCTCTCATTCAAGCAGCTAATTGCTATCTTTATATAATACTAACATACATCAAATATTGCTAACTGTTATCTCCTGATCTGCATCCTCTCCTTTTCTGAAATGACAACTCCTGAGTTTTAGCTCTATATACTTTTCACCTCTCTTTTTTTCCCTAGTAGCTTTAATGGAGATGGCCGGAGCCATGTGGATAAGTATATCATCTCACTGATGTTAGAGCAGCAAGTTTAGAGAGTCCTTGGCCATTTAGTTTGCTTTATTGGAATGCTTGCATCTGGATATTTAAAAGAAAATATACCCCACCTTATTTAAGACACTATAATTTGGGGATTCTGTTATAGCGAGGGAGCCTATGTTGAATTAATACAAGCCTCTGATAGGTGCCTGGTAATAGTTGAACACTTTATGTGCGTCACACTTAATTTGCACAAGGTGGGTCTTATCCTTACTTCTATTTTACAAATGAGTAAACTAAGGGGCAGAGGATTAAGAAGTTTGGCCAAGGTCACATAGCTAATGGGTGAGAGAACTGAAGCCTCTGCTCTGAACTAGCATGCCATAGCTCCACCCCTTCTTTCATTCCTCACCTATAATTAAGACCAGGGCCTGAGAATCACGCTTGACAATAATTTCATAATCTGTTCCTTTCCTTTCTCTTCATTCCTACTACCACCAACCATCCTTATTCTCCCTATTTTTTTTCCCAGATGCCAGTCATTCTCCTCTAATTCTGATTCATTCTCATTTAGCCTACAAAGTTATCTGACCCCAAATAAACTTGACTGTTGTGTGTTGCCTTTGAATTCTTCGTCAAATTATTTTACAAAAGCCTTCATTTGTGATATGGGTCCTGGAATGTCTTTTCTTTTTCCTTTGTGCAGTTGTAAAATATAACTTCCCTGGCAAAGTAAATATAGCTTCCCAGATGGCTCAGATAGGAAAGAATCTGCCTGCAATGTAGGAGATTTGGGTTTGACCCCTGGGTTGGGAAGATCCCCTAGAGAAGGGAATGGCAACCTACTCCAGTATTCTTGCCTGGAGAATTCCATGGATGGAGAGCCTGGTGGGCTACAGTCCATGGGGTTTCAAAGAGTCAGACATGACTGAGTGACTAACACACACACACAAAATATAATTTTACAATCAGTTGTTTACTTACTTTTCAATTGAGGTATAGCTGAGTTACAGTATTATTTTTGTTTCAGGCGTACAGCATAGTGATTCAATATTTTTACAGAATTTACTCCTTTAAAAGTGATTCTAAGATAATGGCTATAGTTCTCTGTGCTCTACAATATATCCTTGTTGCTTGTCTGTTTTACACGTAGTAGTTTGTATCTCTTACCCCTAACTTGCCCCTCCCGTATTTCCTATCCTCACGGTTAACCACTAGCTTGTTTCCTTTGTGAGTCTGTTTCTGTTACGCACATACATTCATTTGTATTATTTGTTTTTTGCCCCACTACTCCTGCCAACCCCCGCTTCCCTCCATTCTCTAGGTTCCAGTGATACTTAATTGACCTTCCATGCTGATGCTGTGCTCAGCCATGTTTATTATTGCTTTGGAGCTTTTTTTCTTGCTGGGAATCTTACTTCTTGATATCCCCTAGTTGACTTCTTCAGCTTCAGCTTAAGTCTGAATTTTGGGATGCATGCCCTGACTCTCCAAGTCTGTGCTGACTGATCAATTCCATAGCAACCTCTGCTCATTTACATTCAGCGTAATGTTCTTCTTTTATGTCTTTTATGTATTCCTGACAAGTCTATGAGCTCCTTGGTCTATGTTGTTTATGGCTGTATTCCAGTTAAGAGCACAGAGGAGGTCTTTAATACGTATATTTTGAATGGCTAAATCTGTGGATGAAATTGGGCGGGGCAGCAGTTGTTGATGAGACTCTCTAGGGCTGAGACTATGGCTTTGGTTAAGGTCTGAAGTTTTGAACTTCAGAAATTGGAAATATTGATGACTCGTGGCTTCTTCATGCTCACCCAGCGTCTTGATTGAAACAAGATGATACATCAAGCCTGTTACCGGTGGAAGGCACTCAGGTTAGGACAGTGATTGTTAGGGTTATGAGTGCTTCTACTTTAACTCTTCAATTTGCCTCCCCTCCTCTCCCCCAGGCCCCCACCAAAAAAATATGAAGGAAACAAATTTCTCTGCTGCTGGTTTCTGCAGCTGGTGATATTGGGAGTGTTCATGCAGTGGGTGTGTGGGGTGGATGAGACGCAAATATCCCACTTTCAGGATGAACCCACAGAGCAACTATTGGAATGTGCTCCAGTGTCCTCTGATCTAAGAGTCAGGAAATCTGGATTATTGTTTATGCTTCTAGACTCACAGCCAGATCTCTCAGAGAGCCAGGCATCTACCTCAACATTCAGTAGGACCAGCTACGATGCATCAACTCCCTTCTCAGAGGAGGGAAAGACTAGTGGTGATAGGAACAGCATTTTGGGGAGGAAGTAGTGGGATAAGGAGTGAAGCTTTTGATGAGTTGGGAGGGGAAATGACTCTAGGCCACACTGAGTGCTTCATATTGAGTTGGCCAAAAAGTTTGTTTGGGTTTTTCTGGAACATCTTATGGAAAACTTGAATGAACTTTTTGGCCAACCCAATTTTTTGTCTTAAAGTGACCACCATTCATAACTTATTCTTTCTTTTCAATAAAGTTTGGTGTGAGGGAGTAGTGGCCAATGGTCACCATGATCTAGGTTCAAGAACTTCAAAGCAGGCTAGTTATCCTTTGTTCTTACCCGTTAGATTTAGATGGTTGCTAAGATCTTTAAGTTCTGTATGTAAAACACCATTACTGTCTGTCTCTTATATTCCATTTTTACAGGCATCACTGGTGCAGGTTCCAGAGACTCAAGAGTCATCAGGATTATTATAACAACTTCCTTTCCAGTCTCCACATCTCTAGGTGGAGCATCTTCTAAGCGACACCACACACCGCAGCTCATTCAGTCCTCATAAAGGGCTGTATAGACCTAGTCCCAAACACTGAATGTTCCCTGTTACCTTCAAGATAAATTTCAAATGCAAATAAGTCAAAATTCTCACAATCTGGATGCAGTTTACCTTTCTGATGTCTTTTCTCCTTATTCCTCTAGGCTGACTAAACCTGTAACTGACCTTATTGAGAGCACACATGTGAAATCCTAATTTGTTCTTTGGTCACTTTCCTCAGCAAGCTAAAGCTCTGTAGATGGCAGTTCCATCAAGTTCCATGACTTCTTGTCTACTCTAGTTCTCAAAAAGTCCCATCTAGTGCAAATTTAAACTCTCGTCTTATCTCCTCCCTTCCACGTAACACAGGCTCCATTTCTGTCCTGCAGGATCTTGAGGAGGGTGGGACGCCGCCTGTTCCTGCTGTCCTCTTTCCCTTTCTCCCCTGACTTGGAATCCTCTGGTGTTAAGGACCAGGGAGAGGGTCAAGGATGAGCCCCCTTTTCCTGTGTGTGACCTTCCCTCTGGGTCATTCCTGTCACTATAACACCAACTCACCGTCAACACTATCCCTGTTTCAGGCCACTTAGTGTTAGCTCTGGGGAGAGGGAGCTGTGAGTGTCGGGGCTTCCCCGTGGCAGGGGCGTCCTGGGAAGTCCTTTCTGGATCTGGCTTTGCCCGCTCTGTCTCAGCCTCTGATGAAGCAGCTTCCCTGCAGCCTTAGGGGCTGGAGTGCCGTCGTGTGCTGCCCGCAGTCACCCTTCTGGCTGACTGAGTCTCTTGAAGCGGAATCTCACTGGGCTGTAGGGAGAATTGTGCTTCCCTGTATCCCCATCTTGGGGAACTGAGGGGAAAAACAGTGTGAAACTCTCGCCCTGGCCCATAACTCACATGTCTGACACGTTCTCGGGTGTCCTTCCCCCACGTTGCACATTCCACTGCTTGGGTAGGTTGATGGGACAGCTATTATGAGATGCCAGCTGTAGGGTAGGTGAGATGACTTAGTTATTAAGTATTTCCAAAAAGCTTTAAAGACGTATCAGTTCTTCCAAGAGTTTTCAGAATATTCTTATCAACTGTTAGTTCTTAAGTTCTAGTTCCAATTCTGGGAAAACAGGAAAAGTCTATTTTTTAAAATAAATTCTCAGATAAGTGTATTTCTCCTAATAAAAATAGCTAAATATAATGAGCATTTAAGATCCTAGGTACTGTACCAAGCACTTTAATTTCATTCACTTCTCTGACAACCCAATGGAGGATGCATTATTAGTATTATAGTCATTTTATAGATGAAAACAATTGAGGCTTAAGTCAGCTTTAGTTCTTGGGTCACACGTATGAGAAGCAGCCGTAACAGGACTGGGAAACAGGACTTTCTGACTTTAACCTGTGTGACATGTTGATCCAAACACATAGTTCCATGAACTAAGTCTTTACTCCTGTTGTTGAAATTGGACTTGAGAGAGTATCTAATTAGATATTTCCATCATGCAGAGGAGAACCTTCTCCCAGAGGGCAGGCAAATTTGTCAAGGTCACACAGCAGAATTTTCCTCAAATGCTTTTGTTACTCTCTGTATCCAAACTCTGGGCTTCCCTGGTGTCTCAGTCAGTACCCCTACAATGCAGGAGACGCAGGTTCTATCCCTGGGTGGAGAAGATCCCCCTGGAGAAGGAAATGGCAACCCACTCCAGTATTCTTGCCTGGAGAACTCCATGGACAGAGGAACCTGGCAGGCTGCAGTCCATGGGGTTGCAAGAATCGTTCACGACTTAGCAACTCAACCACCACAGCCATATCCAAACCCTACGTGGCCTTTAACACCTACCTCCAGTTCCACCCCATCCCACCTCCCAAAGCCTTTCCTGCCCAGCCCAGGCCTTAATGGTCTCACATTCTTCTGAAACATGTACCACTTCCTCAACCACGCACTCAACACTTCCACATACACAGTTTTGGCATTTCCTTAGTTGCCATGTTAACTAATTTAAAAGATCATTTCATATGCACATGATTTTCTCCTTTACATAGTTAGTGACAATACTAACATGAGTATTAATTTTAAAAATTTTCCCTCATGTTGCAATTTAATTCAGTTGCCAGTTATCAATGAGTGGCTCTTTGGGGAGCAGGAGCTCAAACATGCCAATGGAGTCTTGATGAAGATCATACAATTTCCTGTTTTGTTTACTCTCAGTTTTAAAAAGCTGGCCTAATAATATTCTATGTGTAGCTGCAGCCCTCCTAGTGACCGAAACAAAACTGCCTGACGTTCCTCTCTGCAGCCGTGGTCGGTGCACAGACCCAGCTGATCTTTATACTTACTTTTCAAAAAAGTGGTATATACTTGAAAAGAATAATAAAAATGGCTTAAAAAATGTGTTGAGCACCTAACATGATGTACTTAGGGGTGAGTAAAACAATTCCTCATCTCAAGGAATTTTCTTTCTACTTAGTAAAGAACATTATTTAAGTGTGCAGATTTTATTGCTAAGAGAACAAGTTGTACAAATGCTATAGCGGTGAAATTTTAAAGAACAGATTGCATCTGGTTTGAGGGAATTTGGGAGACTTCTTAGAGGAAGCATACTTAAGATCGACCTTATAGGTGAAGATGGGGATTTATGAGCATGAAGGCCAAAGGAAAAGAGGGAAAAGCAAGAAACAGCAAAGAGAAAGGCAAGCAAACAGCATTTGGGTGCAGAGCTTACTGTGATCTCCCTTGGGTATGGTGTGTGACCCAGCAGGTTGACTGTGGATCACAGTTTTATTTTGTTTGACCAGCATAAGATTATTTTTTTCCAATTATAATCTGAATGCTTATAGATGGATCTTGCCTAGATATCATTTCTCCTTTCTTCCCTAGACCCTGAAGGCTTCTGAGTAAGTCAAGCAATGGGAGTATGCTGATAAGGTGGCTGGGAGCCCAATGTTATGTCAGTGTAAAGATTTTCTTTTTTTTTTTTAATAAATTTATTCATTTTAATTGGAGGCTAATTACTCTACAATATTGTAGTGGTTTTGCCATACATTGCTGTGAATCAGCCACGGGTGTACATGTGTTCCCTATCCTGAACCCACATCCCATCCCTCAGGGTCATCCCAGTGCACCAGCCCTGAGGACTCTGCCCCATGCATTGAACCTGGACTGGCGATCCATTTCACATATGCTAATACACATGTTTCGAGGCCATTCTCCCAAATCATCCCACCTTTGCCCTCTCCCACAGAGTCCAAAAGGCTGTGCTATACATCTGTGTCTCTTTTGCTGTCTCGCCTATAGGGTTATCATTACTATCTTTCTAAATTCCATATATATGCCTTAGTATACTGTATTGATGCTTTTCTTTCTGGTTTGCTTCACTCTGTATAATAGGCTCCAGTTTCACCCACCTCATTAAAGTGATTCAAATGTATTCATTTTAATGGCTGAGTAATATTCCATGGTGTATATGTACCACAGCTTCCTCATCCATTCATTTGCTGATGGGCATCTAGGTTGCTTCCATGTCCTGGCTATTATAAACAGTGCTGTGATGAACATTGGGGTACACGTGTCTCTTTCGATTCTAGTTTCCTCGGTGTGTATGCCCAGTAGTGGGATTGCTGGGTCATGTGGCAGTTCTATTTCCAGTTTTTTAAGGAATCTCCACACTGTTCTGCATAGTGGCTGTACTAGTTTGCATTCCCACCAACAGTGTAAAAGGGTTCCCCTTTCTCCATACCGTCTCCAGCATTTATTGTTTGTAGACTTTTGGATAGTGGCCATTCTGACTGGCATGAAATGGTACCTCATTGTGGTTTTGATTTGCATTTCTCTGACAGTGAGGGTGTTGAGTATCTTTTCATGTGTTTGTTAGCCATCTGTCTGTCTCCTTTGGAGAAATGTCTATTTCGTTCTTTGGCCCATTTTTGATTAGGTCGTTTATTTTTCTGGAATTGAGCTACAGGAGTTGCTTGTATATTTTTGAGATTAATTCTTTGTCAGTTGCTTCATTTGCTATTATTTTTTCCCATTCTGAAGGCTATCTTTTCACCTTGCTTATAGTTTCCTTTGTTGTGCAAAGCTTTTAAGTTTCATTAGGTCCCATTTGTTTATTTTTGCTTTTATTTCCATTACTCTGGGAGCTGGGTCATAGAGGATCCTGCTATGATTTATGTTGGAGAGTCATGCAGGAGAGACTCAAGTTTTTGAGTGAAAGAGTGATGTGATTGGAGCTGTACTTTGGGACAATGGATCTGGCAGAAAGACCTATTGAAGCAGAAAGAAGTGAGGATCAAGAAATTAGTGTTCCTTCAGGTCCCTTGCAGGCACAGGAAATTCTACATCTCCAGTAGTTCTTGTGGTCTGCACTACACGATTTAGCAGCATCTTGTGTTCTCCGTTTTTTGGTTTTTTATTGGAGTATAATTGCTTTACACTCTTGAGTCAGTCTCTGCTGTAGGGGAGGTGTATCAGTTATCTGCTGTGCTGTGTGCTCAGTCGTGTCTGACTCTGTGACCCCGTGGGCTGTAGGTCACCAGGCTCCTCTGTGCATGGGGACTCTCCAGGCAAGAATACTGGAGTGGGTTGCCATGCCCTCCTCCGGGGGATCTTCCCAACCCAGGGGTAGAACCGGGCCTCCTGCATTGCAGGCGGATTCTTTATCATCTGAGCCACCAGGGAAGCCCAAGAATACTGGAGTGGGCAGCCTGTCCCTTCTCCAGGGGACCTTTCTGATCCAGGAATCAAATTGGAGTCTCCTGCATTGCAGGCGGCTTCTTTACCAGCTGAGCCACCGGGAAGCATGAACCAGCTGTGTGTGTATGCACATCCCTTCCCTCTTGGAGCTCCTTCTCGCCTCCTTCCACGCCGCACCTCTAGGTCATCACAAGCACTGAGCTGAGCTCCCTGAGCTATACAGCATGTTCCTACTAGCTATCTATTTCACACATGGTAATGTCTATATGTCAATCCTAATCTCCCGACTTGTCCCACCTCCCCTTCCCAGGCGGTGCCAGTGGTAAAGCACCCACCTGCCCGTGCAGGAGTCATAAAAGAGGCAGGTTCAATGCTTTATAGCATTTGTGTGTCTGACACACGCAGGTTAAGTCTGGTACAATTGTTTTACTGGAGACTCAGTGTTACTCCTCTTGAACAAGGAGTGAGCAAGGGACATTAATTCACATGCCATGTCAATTTAACTTATTAAAGAAGTTCTTTCAGGTGTCTGAGCACAGGGCATGTGTTCTAAAATGCTTTTGTTCAGTGCTGGGTGCACATAATGACCTTTTATGCTAAATAATCTTTAATGTTTGAGATAAAATACCTTTCTTTTCTCTAGTCTGGCATACATGATGTGATCTGAATTATTCATGAGTGTTTTCAGCTTTTGCTTATGTTGCATTCTGAAGTTCAATGTGCACAGACACCTCAGTATAATGCAGTGCTAAGTTCACTCACTAATACATTGGAGATTGTTTTCCTGATTCAATGTAAAGTTAAACCTTTAAGTTCAGGTACTAAAACTTCCACGGAGCTTCAAGGAGTTACCTCTTAATTGAGCTATCCTCAAAATTGAAACATTTATTTCAATATTATGTTGAAAAAGGAGGCTTGAAGGGTCAACTCAGGGGTATGTTGCTCTTCACAGAAATAGTGAACATGCCTGGCAACTCAGTTGCCCCATGTTATCTATTGCATTATAAAACAAGAATGATAATTAAGAAAAGGCTGTAGGCATGGATTGATTTTTTTCTATAGAAAAACCTCATATTTCATAGTGCTCACACAACATGTTTTCTTGGAAATCAAATGACAGGAGCAGAGACTGTTGTCTGTCAGGGATTTCTGGCTCAAATCATTTTTTGTCCCAAATGGCAGGTCTGTCCAGGCTTACATTTTTTACAAAGTATGGCAACAAAGTAAGTATAGACTGTTATAATACTCATTCATCTCCATTTCATACTAGAAATACTCATTGTATCTTAAGTCTTTTTGTGATTAGAAAGACAATATACTAATTGTAAAAACAAAACAACAAACAAATTCAGAGGTGTGTAAGACGAAGAAGGCTTCCTATGATTAAGAAGAGATAATCACTGTTAGCTGATTTACCATTTGTTTGTCCATGGGATGGATGGATGGTTGGATAGATAGATTAGGTAGATAGGATTCTTGATACTTTGAACAAAAGAGTAAACAATGGTGTTTCTATAAGTCCAACTATAGTATATATATTCTTCAGGAATCATTGAGGCAGTTTATTTCACTTTAGAACTGTATCTTGGTTTAAAATTCAACAGCTTCAGTGGGGTATGTTTCTTAACTGTGTCTGTTAAAACACTACTCACTCTCTAGCTGTTAAACCATTCTGTGCAATAGTTTAAATCAGTGGTTGAGTTAACCTGGTAGATAACTTACTGGGTCCTGGAGATTCTGAAGCTGGTTTTCCTGGAAAATTTAAGAGATTGTCAAGATAAATTCCCTCTGGGATAATATAGTAGCATACCAAAAAGTCCAGGTTAAATAATTCATTTTAAGATGATTATTGAATTTGACTAGATGACTCATGCAAACATCTTTCAGTCTTCCATGGTAATGTATAGCAGAACTGGAAAAGACTGTTCTCCTTGATCTAACTCTCTCCAGTGTCTGCTGCCTCATCCATCCCTTCAGTGCCATTCCTTCTCTAAGGCGAGCAGAAGCTCTTGGGATCACAGGGTCAGAACCTACTTCAAGGAGTTTCTGCTCTGAGTGTCAGAGGATTGTTTAGGCTTAATCCAGCTTAAACGTAGGTCAATGCTCATAGAAATTAAAGGGAGAGGACTTTGCTTCCTCCAGGACTAGGATAGATGATGGAGAGAGACCTAGTTAAATAGAAAGGCTAGTGTGCTTTGCTGGGGTGGTAAAGAGAGAGAGGGAGGTAAGAGGGAGAGAAAGGGGAGGTGAGAAGGAAAAAAGGAAGAGGAAAGAAGGGAGGAGAAGTTGGGGCCAGGGAGAGAAGGAGAGAAACAGAGGAGGAGGAGGGGATGGGAAGGAAGGAGAGAGGGACACAGATGAAGGAGAAGAAAATGGAAGAGAAATGGAGAGAGAAGAGAGAAATGCTCACCTTTTAAAACTGTATGAGGTTAAAAAGGTGTGAGAAGTAATGTTACGTTAAGTGTAGAATCAGATGAAGGTTACAACATGTGTACCTGTGTAAATGATTCCCAGTAAAGACACAGAATATTTTCTTTCCCTCAGAGAGTCTCTTTACTCAAGCTCCAGTTAAATGTTCCACCCTCTGTACAAATCTGGTGATTTCTGTCACTGTAGATTAGTTTGATTGTTAGCTTTATGCAAATAGAATCATATAGGCTGTTCTCTTTGGTATCTGGTGTCTTTTGCTTCATATAAAGTTTGTGGCATTCATTCATAATGCTGGATATGATTGTACTTTATGAATATCCCACATTTGTTTACCCATGAAACTTGTCTTCTTGTCTCATTATGTGATACTTGATTTTTCATTTTGTGTTCCGATAAGTGCAATTTCAATATCTGAACTGAGCATACACGTGCTCACAAATGATGAGGGACCATATCATTTGGAAACAAATGATAATTGAAATGTGGAGTCAACTTGGAAACTTCATCTGTCCCTTTATTATCAGCTTCTTATTACCAAGTTTTAACCAAAACTAATAACCTCTAAAGTGCCCAAATCTACTCGGTATTACTGCTTCATATTTACATAGGACTCTATGGCTTATGGGCTTCCCTGGTAGCTCAGCTGGTAAAGAATCTGCCTGCAATGCAGGAGACCCCAGTTTGATTCCTGGGTTGGGAAGATCCCAAATTTTAACTTTGTGATGTTTTCCTCAATTGGATTTCTCTGGGACTATAATAAGAATGACTAATTCTTATTCTAATTCATGTCCATAAGGACCAGGTCAGGGTTTCAGTGCAGCTAACCCGACTGCCCTGCTGACCTAGTCTGTTTATATCTGTGTGCTTCGTTTCTGTGCTGATCTTTGTTCACTGTTGGTTGGTCTTTTCAGTTCAGTTCGGTTCAGCCTATCAGTCATGTCCGACTCTTTGTGACCCCGTGGACTGCAGCACACCAGGCTTCCCTGTTCATCGCCGATTTCCAGAGCTTACTCAAACTCATGTCCATCGAGTCAGTGATGCCATCCAACCATCTCATCCTCTGTTGTCCCCTTCTCCTCATGTTCAGTAAATCTTTAATCCAACTTTCTATTGATGGGCAGGGCTGTGTTCCCTCCCTGTTGTTTGACCTGAGGCCAAGCTGTGGTGGAGGTAATGAAGAAGATAGCTTCTTCAAAAGGTCCCACTCAGACACTGCCACACTCTGCCCCTGACCCTGCAGCAGGCCACCACGGACCCATGCCTCTGCCGGAAACTCCTGGACACTCACAGGCAAGTCTGGGTCAGTCTCTTTGGGGGTCACTGCTCCTTTCTTCTGGGTCCCGATGCACACAAGCTTCTGTGTGTGCCCTCCAAGAGCCTGTTTCCCCAGTCCTGTGTAAGTTCTGGTGGCTCTATGGGGGGTTAATGGCGACCTCCCCCGAGAGGGCTTATGCCATACCCAGGTCTGCGGCACCCAGAGCCCCTGCCCCTATGCAGTCCACTGCTGACCCGTACCTCTGCAGGAGACACTCAGACACAGTTCTGGCTCAGTCTCTGTGGGGTCTCTGGGTCCTGGTGTGCACAAGATTTTTTTGAGCCCTTTGAGCACCTCTGATGGGTATGGGGTTTGATTCTAAACGCAATTTTGCCCCTCCTACCATCTTGCTGGCGCTTCTCCTTTGCCCTTGTATGTAGGGTATCTTTTTTTGGTGGGATCCAATATTCTCCTGATGATGGTTGTTCAGCAGCAAGTTGTAAATTTGGAGTTCTTATAGGAGAAGACAAGTGCACATCCTTCTATTTCACCATCTTGGAGAAAATCTTTTACACATTGCTTTTTAAAAGAAAGGACTTCTCTGTTTGACTTATTTCACTAAACATGATACCCTCTAGATCCACCAATATTGTTGCAAATCGCAGACTTTCATTCTTTTTATTGCTGTAAAACATTTCATTATGTGTGTGTGTGTGTGCGCATGTGCACTAAGTTACTTCAGTCATGTCCTACTCTTTGCGACCCTATGGACTGTAGCCAGCGAGACTCCTCTGTCCATGGGATTCTCCAGGCAAGAATACTGGAGTGGGTTGCCATTTCTTTCTCCAGGGGATCTTCCTGACCCAGGGATTGAACCCACGTCTCCTATGTCCCCTGCATGTGCAGGTGGGTTCTTTACTACTGATTGCCACCTGGGGAGTATAGATATGTGTCAAATCTTCTCTATCCATTCATCTGTTGATGGACACTTGGGTTGCTTCCATTTCTTGGCAGTGGTAAATAATGCTGCTATGAATGTTGGTGTGCATGTCTCTTTTTGAGTTAGTATTTTAATTTGTTTTAGATACATGCCTAGGAGTGGAATGGGTGGATCATATGGTATTTCTAGTTTTAGTTTTTTGAGAAACCTCCATATTGTTCTCCAGTAGTGACTGTACCAGTTTATATTAAAACCAATAATGCAGGCAGGAGGATTTCCTTTTCTCCACATTCTCACCATTAGGTATTTTTAGGCTTTTTGATATTAGCCATTCTGACAGGTATGCAGTGATACCTCACTGTAGTTTTGATTAGCAGTTCTCTAATAATTAGTGATGTGAGCTTCATATGTTTATTGGTCATTTACATGTCTTCTTTGGAAAATATCTATTCAGGTCTTCTGCCCATTTTTAATAGGGTTGTTTGTTTTTTACATTGATTGTATGAGTTGTTTCTTAAAAATATTGTAAATCAACTATACTTCAATAAAAATAGGTCAATTTAAAAATAAATAAAAGTAAAGAATATTTAAAAGCTGTTCTAAAAAAGGAAATGAAAGCTCTAGCTGCCTTATCAAGATATCTTCAATCCAATGTAGTTCTGAACTCACTTAAGGAAGAAAGAGATTTGTATAAGTGTCCTTTGCATTACTGAAGGACTTGGTATCTTGTTCATGGAATTGAAACAGGAGAGAAAGGGACAGGGCATAACATTTTAAAGTATGACATAGCTATTGAAGATATGATAAAAATTGGTTAGAACCAATTAGGTTCAAGATGGTACAAGACTCGACTTTCCAGTTGACCTTGAGCCTTATTATATGCTCTTTGTAATATATGAGCTAAATGACACTCAAAGGCACCATGGCAGTTCTGAGGCCAAACATTAAAGGCCAAAATGTGAGTGGTGGTCCAATTCCTGGAAATCTCCACCCCTTCCCCAAAATAGTTGGAATAATCCTCCCCCTCATTAGCCTGTGAAATTACCCAGCCCATAAAAACTTACCACCCAATATTTCAGGCCTCTTGCCTGCTGAAATGGCCCACATCTGTCTGTGGAGTTTTTCTTCTAGGGCTGTTCTTGCTTTTTGAGACACCATATTCTGTCTATAAAATGTGTATCTCTCTCAAAGAATCCACTCCTTACCTATCACTTTTTTCTCTCACTAAATACTTTCTATAATGAGAAATTAAAAATCTGAGCTTCATTAAGTTCTGAGACCAGGGATATGATTTCAATTAAAAGACATGGATTCAAGTCCCAATCTGAGCTGTGCACTTTCAGAACCAACAAATAAATGAACCTCTAGAGAAATGAATGCACTTTTTCATATTGTGTGATATCTGGAAAAGTGATGACCTCTATAAAATGTATTATGTTAAAAAGTCTTTAACCTACATTTAAAAAAAAACTTTTTATTTTGTATTGGGGTATAGTTGATTAACAATGTTGTGATAGTTTCAGGTATGACTTTCATTTCAAAGCTATTGTTTGCATTTCAACAATTAAATCATATCTGGTCATGGTTCCCTAGGAAAAAAGAGTTGCCTCCAAACTCTCTTTGTAAAGATGACATGCCTTATATATTTTGATTGCCTTGCTAAGAAAAGCATATTGAAAAGTAAAAGAAAAAAATTTAGCAAGAAAAATATTCCTTCATGATTCTAAATAAATGAAATTTTCATCAAATTTTTTTTAGCTATAGCATTTATGTTAATAGTTATTTATAGCTTCTGTCAGTAAATAATGAACTTTGTGCTTGTAGCTTTCTTGTCTTTCTGTGACTTTTTGGAAAGTTAATCCAGATTCAAATATAAAATATAAAGTATGCTAAAATTTTAAAATAAATTTATTATACAGAGCATGTATGTGCATGTATATGTGTTATTTTTATCTGTTTTCAGGCAGCACATTTTATCAAGGATGACTGGTATTCTTGTTTAAACCATGCAATTCCTCTACTAAGGCAAAATGGACAAATACTGTTACATTTTACAGATAGGGGATGTTGATCCTAAATGGCTAGAAAGAGATGAGGCTGTGGTCAAAATTCAGCCCCTCTGAAAGATTTTTCAGTACTCTTTCTTATGCACATTTCTTTTTTGCTTATCTTTTTCCGTTTTGGGCATAGTCACCCAAGGAGAGGACCAGGCACAAAACCAGGAACAGAAAGGGTCTGCAAAGGGCATAATGCGAGCTCTGGATGAGCAATAATTTTTATTTGGATCTGAGAATTAGAAATCAGGCTGAAAAAGCTGGATGAATTAAAAAAGTTGAACAAAACTAGATGGCAAATCAGTATTCATCCAGAAGAAACTTTATTGACTAATTACTTAAATTTCAAAGAGGTTAACTTGTGTTGCAGCAGCTTTGCAGTTATTTTCCGAAGAGCTGAAGGACTAGCCCTGTAATGATGGAACTGCACGCTTGGTTTTCAGAGACGGTTGTGTGCAGGGCCTTAGAGTAGGACCATGGGTCAGCATTTCCATGACAGCCTGAAAAGACTTGAGCTTCAAGAAGCTTTTGTGAGGTCAGTGGGGGCGGGGGGGCTCTCCTGGGACCAAATCCTGACCTATGATTAGAATAATCCAGTCTTCTCTTGAAATGAGATTTCTAACAGGAATTAACCAGGGCCTCTTTTTCCTCTTTTTAAAAGCAAGCTGCACTGTCATCCTTTCTTTATGGGAATTATCTCAAAAGAGGGGCTTGAGAGAGAGTGCTTCTGCTTAAGATGTTGCTGTAGATAATATATAAAATAACACCATTGCTTCTCACTCTCTTTTAGAGAACATCCAAGGGAGTTTTAGAATAACAATGGCTTGGTTTTAATGTTCATGAATAAAAGAAGGAGCCTGTAAGTAAGTGTCTTAGTTTGGAAGGCAATAAAGAAACATATCAAGAGAGAAAAGGAACTTGGGATTGATTTGGAAGTGGAATAGAAAAGGATCAATCCTTCTGTATCATCCCAAGTAATGTTGGCCTTGCCAAATGCATCACAGCTTGAGTCAAGTTTCCATAGTGTCTGAGCTATGGCAAGGAAGAAGCCCATCCACTACAGGCAGAATCGACTCCCGAAGTCAGTTGGAGAAGTTGTATATGTGTGTTTGTGTGTGTGTGTGTGTGTATGGGGGAATTTAAATCTCTTTCTTTCTGTTTGCTTTGCTCTATGAAGAAGAAATGAAACTTATTTAAATGTCTAAGTTATTTTAGTGTCTCAACGTTGCCATGAATTGCATGCTGATTGAAGAGAAACTTCTTACTCAAGTTTCCATGGTTAGGCAATGCTAGGGTTGAAACTGTTTAAGCCTGTGGAAAAGTATCCTACCCCATTGTGAAAATGATCATTTTAATAATCTTAAAAAAGCTTTGCCTTGTATTGGGACCATAACTTCTGATTTGAAGACATTTGAAATCAAATTCATATAATTGTTAAAAAGTTTTGCTCAGCCACTATCAGCCACTTTAAACCAGATTAACATGAATGAGAAATAGTGTAAAGAGTATCCTTTAGAGAATAAGTAGGTGCTATCAACCTCTAGATCCCCTTCCCAGGTCACAGTTTAATTATCCAGTAGTGGGCATCTGATGTAAACTGACAATCAGAGCTTTTAACTACTTTGTCATTTCTCTTTTAGGAAGCCTCTTTGTCATTCTTCTCTTGCTATGGAAATAGTGAGATTTGAAAGTTGATTTGTCACTTGCAATCAAATTCTTTACCAATGCATTTATTCATTTGGGGAGTATTTAGAGGGCTTATGTTCTCAAAAATCTTTCAACGGCTTCCAATAAGTAGATTATTTCTATATGATAATCATAATTCAAATGGATTTTTCACTGCATAAAATTATAAAGGGTCTTGTTAAAGTATGAATATATCCAGAAGAACTCTGTACCCAGCCCCTAACCTCTGTGATTACTTTAACACTAATTATCTTTCTGTTATCTAGTCAGCAACCTCTTGAAGTGTTGATTCAAAAGTCAGCACAGGGACTCCTGGTGGTCCAGTGGTTAAGACTTTACCTTCCACGTCAGGGGGTGTGGGTTCAATCCCTGGTCAGGGAACTAAGATTCCACATGCCCGGTGCCCAAGGAACCGAAACATAAAACAGATGCAATATTGTAACAAATTCAATAAAGGCTTAAAAAAAAAATGGTCCACATTACACACACCAAAAAAAAAAAGTCAGCACAGGCCAGTTTTGAAGGAAAAGAAAGGCCAGAAACAAGCCTAGGAGGTGGAGATGGTTCAAAGGCTGAACAAATAGAGCACATTTCTCAGGGTTTTGGATGGAGGCACAAGCAAAAGATAACTGTTTTTGTTGCATTAGAGTCAAGAGTCACTTTAATTTTCTTATCCCAAAAGGAAAGAGTAAAATACTGATGCGGGTCTATCGTGTGTCCTCTCACAGAGTTGTTGCTAAAGCATTTAAATGCACAAATGACAGAAATGATAGATTCTGGTCCCATTGTTGCTATTTTATGCAGACAGAGTATGTGTTTTCCCAAGATTAGATTTTTATGACAACATTTTTTTTTAAGTCATAACACAAAACCTGTTTTTTTGGTCAAAGAAGATATATTTGGTTTTGGCTGTTGCAGAAATCTCAGAGGAAAAATTCCTAGGCAGAATTTTACTTTTAAGAAGTACATAAACCTGAAGAGTAATTTTACTTTCTTTCCAAACAGGTTTTGTTTTTGACTTTGAAAGCCCCAGACTTCCATAAAGCATTATATTTGGAATAAATATATAAAATATTTCAAGGCATTGATATTTTATAAATACATAAAATATTTCAAGGCATTAATATTGATATAATTGTTGATAAATAATTCTGAGCAAAAAAAAAAATCCTAGAGAAAGTCTGAGGATAGACTTCTTCCATTTTCTTTCTCTTGTTTCCAGTTTTCCAAGTTGCCTTCACTCAGAGGTCAGGGGAAAAGCTTCAGGTCTTGAGTACATAGGGGCTAGGAACTACGAGACCAACTGAGACCATCATCACTGTCAGTAAAAGAGCTTCATACAGTGCTTAAGGCTGGAAGCAATGGTCCAAATCAACTGTATAATCCTGTCATTTTCCAAATTGAAAGCTGAGGTGCAGGGAGATGAAGGGACCTGTCAAGGTCATGATCAGCTAGTGTCAGAACTGTGATCCAAGAAGACTTACTCTCCATTCAGCCATTCTCTCAGTAATTTTCCTGGATCCTTTTTATTTTATCTTTGGTTTGTTTCCACTCCATTTCCTCCACTGGTCCCTGATCTTGATCAAGTTATTGTTTAACTTTAGTCCTGCTGTTTGGTTGCACTGAGTGGGATTTCCCCACCTCAAGTCTTGGCATTCTCTGAATGGTTTCGATTCAGAGGTACCTCCAGAGGTTTTGTTTGCTGATGACCTTGGGGACTCCGGCTCCACCCGCTGGCCTTTACCTGCTGTGGTCATGCTCTACCACACCATAATTTATCCAGTTATGACTTCCTGCCAGGCAGTACTTTGCACTTGCCTAAAACAACCTCAAGTACTCCACATGACGGCCCTTTAAGATGAGTATTTTACCACCTTGCTGTTGAGGAAATCAATGCTCAGAGAGGTTAACTCATGTCCCCATCATCTCATACTAGTGAGTGTAAGTAAAGATTAAAACCCAGGAAAATCCAAATCCCATTCTTTTTCCACGACACCCCTTAGTCTCAGTCTAAACTGCTTACAGCTCAGATTTTAGTGTCAAATCATTGCAGATTACTCTACTCAGAGCACTCTAGTTCCCATTAATCTGCTCTGTAAAATATACTTAATTATGTGTTAATACGTGAGGCTTCCCTCTTTGGGCTTTTCCAATACTAGGACTACCCTGCTTTATGCCCTTAGGTATTCTGCCCTGTTATGTGTTCTGGATGTGGAAATGGGGACAGTTAAATGTCATGCTATTGGCTGAGACAGTTTCTCTGCCTGGCTGAAACACTGACTTCCTAATTGAAGCTCCAGCTAAAAACAGACTCTTCAAATGGCGAGATCATAGAAAGCCCTGAATGTTTGATGTAACACTGTTGAGTATGTCTGTAGTCTTCCCTACTCCTACTTCTGCAGCTCAAGGAACAAATAAATCCCCTTTTAAATCATTCCACAGTCACCATGGTCAGGAGAGGTCAGTGGCAGGGTTTCTTCCAGCAGCTACTGGAGGGCAGCTGCTGTCTTGTTAGCGAAAGCAAGTTGCTTCTGCTTACTTTGCTCCATCTTCTTGGCAGTTGCTCAGATATAAACACACTTAGAAGGCTCTTGTGTGACAGTCTTAACATTATACATATTCTGGCAGGATTCTTCACTGCAAGAATGGAAAAGGAGGGAAAATTAGTCACTGAGTGTTTATTATGTGCAGAAAAATATGCTACAGTTCTTCACATACATGACCTCAACTGACTGTCATAATAATTGTATGAAGTATGGGATTTTATGCTCATGTTAGAGAGAGGTTAAATCACTTATTCAAGATCACACAATTAATGGGTATGGCTGATATTTGACTCTAGGTGAGACTGACTCTATATGTATTACCAGGCTGCCTCTGAATACTCCAACGTCCTGGGGTCCAAACCTCTGTCATTGCATCCATCATTACTCTCACGCTACAAGGCTTAGACAGGACCCCGGTTTCAGAAATTCTAATAAGAGTCTTCCCTAAGCTTTGAAAATTTTATCTCCATTTAACAAAGAGTGTGATTTACATTGCTACACAGAGACCACATGAGGAGCCTGTAGCTTCCTGTAGTTGCCCTCGTCCCCTCGCCTACATGGTGTCTGGGCAGTGTCTCGGTGAAGATGATGCTTCTTGTTGTAGTGTGCCCCTGGTAGGTGGGGAGGCCGACATTCTTTTTCCTTTGGCACGGAGTCAGTGTATTCTTCTACCTAATGGCTTTGTATATGTGTTAAGTCCCAAGGGGGAAAAAAAATCCAGCTGACTAGAGTAGCTAGCTAATTCTTCTTTCTCTGAATTGATAGCTCCAAACCTGACTTGAAGGAGAATTTCATTCAAATCATTATTCTCTTCCAGCCTCTTTCTCTCTTCCCATCCCTATGCTCTCCTGCGTTTATCCCCTGTGGCCAGCCCAACCCAATACCTTAAGCCCACATTGCCAGTATGCACCCAGTCTTCTTTTAAAGATAGTCTTTTCTAAGAAGTTGATGATAAATGACATTTTCTTTTTTTTCAGTAATTCAGGTCATCTTGGTAAACTTGAATTTCTTTTTCTGAAAAACAAGAACATTAAACTGAAAATATTACATGATTCAATATGTCTCTTAAACTGGTTAAAAGAGTTGAACCTTAAGGAACTAATTTTATTCTTTACTCTGCATAAAATTTCAGCAGTGCCCTCACCAGCCACAAGGTACCACCTCTGTCCACCAGTGTGAGGCAGGGAAGGGTTGCCATTTCTCTCAGGTTTGTCAGTGTGGACCCTCCTCTTTCTATTTCCTCTTCATGGACATCCCATTCTCTCCACAGTCCTCTTATTTGCTTCTCAGTCACCCACTAGTTCTCTTTGCTGACCAGGCAGAAGCTTCTGCCCCAGACTTTCTCCTGACCCCCGGACTGAGGTTTGTTCGAACTTGTTACCAATTTCACTAGACCATATTCAGTTCAACAAATGTTGGTTTTGTGCAACCATGTGTAGACCTGTGATGCTTGCTATGTTTCCATTCTAGGCATACAACCTCACTAAGGAGAAAGCTTTATAGAAAGAAAAGTCTAGAGTACTTTTATTCATCTTTCTCTCCTTTTGAAGGAATTTTGCATTTTTCTCAATATCCAAAAAATAATTTTAAAAAATGAACTTTTTCTATAGTAATAAAAATCTTGATAAGAAAATGTATATATTACATCTTTATATACTTATGTAATTTAAGGCTTTCAAAAGAGAAGAATAATATACTTATCTACTAGGTTTTATATTTTATATAGTATTTCATGTGTATTCATGTCTTAGGCATGAGGTTTAGAATTCTAAAAATCTCCATTTTGCGTTTAAGAAATTTGATAAGAGATAGCAAAAAGTAGGGTTAGATGATTGAAGTTGCACATGAATTATGAAAAGATTTATTCATATACTTTATGCTCATTAAAATAATACACTAAAGACAGCATATCAAGTAAAAAGAAGTCAGTAGTAGCTGGGTAATGTACCATTCCTTGCTCAAAGAAACTCATTACAGGATTTTACTTTTCTGAGTTTTAATGTAAGTAAGGAAGTGTTGCTCAGTTGCGCCCGACTCTTTGCGACCCCATGAGCTGCAGCCCACCAGGCTCCTCAGTCCATGAGATTTTCCAGGCAAGGATACTGGAGTGGGTTGCCATTTCTTTATCCAGGGGATCTTCCCAACCCAGGGATCAAACCCAGGTCTCCTGCACTGCAGGCAGATTCTTTACCAACTGAGCTACAAGGGGAGTTTTAATGAGATACTTATTAACTTATTTAACTTTATTGTGTATTATATGCAATTATCCTCCTGTATTGGTACAAAGGCAGTGGAGTGGAATTATTGATTCTTGCCTTCTAAGTCCCACAGTGATTCCAAAAGCACAGTCATAAATAACTAAGATGAAACAAATAAAGCAGTGGAAAGTCTTCAGTGTAGCTAAGTAAACATCTCTCAGTCTTGTTGGATTATTCACTCTTAGTTGTTTCCGTGAACATTTTAGGCCAAGGCACGTCTTAGAAGCTCTTCTTTCATAAGACCCCTCTTCCTTCTCTCCTAAAAGACTATTAAATACAGTTTTAAAGCTCAGGGTTACTGTCCCTGATTTCTTTATGTCTCATTGGTACCATTACAGTACATCCCCACCTCTAGTTCAGTGTCCTTTCCTGTGTGAAAATATTCTTGAAGTACGCATTAAATTTTGGAACTTCCTGCTTGGAATCCCACTTATCTTAACTTCAGGTGAGATCACCCTGACAGTTACCCTATTCATCTTTATTATAAGATTTTCATACACTCTACTCCCTCAACTTTGTTCATCCAGCAGCATCTATCAGGGATGTTGTAGACAGTGGCTATTTAAGAAACATTGGCTGAAAAGAATTTTTGAGCTGCTGATTGGCACCACTGTGATAGCAATGGAAAGTCAATATTTATTGTTCAGAAAGTAATGACCAAAGCCTGTCATTTGTCTAATGTGTGATTGTTTCAATTTCATAATATAGTAGATTGAACCATATTCCCTTGCCATTTTTGCAGTTTAAAAATTGACAAAAGTTGAAAATAGTGACAATTTCATGTAATTCAACTTATGTTATTACTCATATTCCTTTTTAAAATGTTTTATAGGCTTTTGCATAACTTGTGGACACTGAGATAACAACTATTAATTTTCCAGATTCCAAGGAGATTTTTTATAGTAGAGAATTTCATTTGTGAGCATTCAAACCATTATACCTGAATAGTCTATATATTTTCCTTTTTATTTTTTTCCAAATAAGCCCTCTCTATTGTGATGAAGTTAATTTGTCCTCACAATTTTTAAAGTATATGGGATATTATGTGAATAGAAACATTTTCCTTTTCCGAAGAGCTTCAAACTCAGTGATCTTTATCTTGTTTTTGTTAATTTAATAATTATTCAGGATATATAGAAAGAATGGTTTTGTTGTCATTCAGTTGTATTTTTTCCCCTTTTGCATGCAATGGAGATTTATTTGGGAAAAAAATATATAGATGTTGGGTTTTGTGCCTATCCAGTTTGACATTCAATCTATTTTTCCAACCTTAAGCTTCATGTCTCTAAACCTGAGTCACTGATCTACTCCCCCAAACCTTCCTTATCTCAGCTAATGGCAGCTTCATTCTTCCAGTTGGCCAGGCCAGCTATCACAGTCATTGCTGGATCCTCTTTTGTTCACTTTCCACATCCTGTCAATCAGAAATTCCCATTTGACTCAGCCTTCACTTCTACTTCTCCCATCCTGGCTCTGTCTACCATTATTTCTCCTCTCATTACTGCAGTGGCCTCCAAAAAATTCTCCTTGTTAATATTCTTGTTCACTTATTTTTTATTCTCAAAATGTAGTCAAAGTAGTGATTTTAAAACATGAGTCAGATCATGTTGCTCTTTTGCTCAAAACCTTAAAATGGCTCTGCATTTCCTGCAAAGTGAAAGCCAGAGGCCTTACAATGATATGCTCCCTCCCCGCTGCAGCCCTCTCTGAGTTCTCCTTTTTTATTTGATGTCAGCCACTCAGCCTTCTTGTCATCACTTGAACATGCCAGGCACTCTTCCGCTGAGGGCAAAAATCCAAACAAGTTCTCCACACAGAAGCAGGTGCTCAATTAATATTTATTTAATTAAGTGAGTTGAAGTTAGTTTCAGTTGGTAGCTATTATGATAAGATTTAGGGCCTTCCCTGGTGGCTCAGATAGTAAAGAGTCTGCCTGCAGTGTGGGAGACCCAGGTTCAATCCCTGGGTCTGGAAGATCCCCTGGAGAAGGACATGGCAACCCACTCCAATGTTCTTGCCTGGAAAATCCCATGGATGGAGGAGCCTGGCAGGCTACAGTCCATGGGGTTGCAAAGAGTCAAACATGACTGAGCAGATTCACTCTCACTTTCGTGATAAGATTTAGGGGGTGGGAATGCCAGTCTTGTTTTGCTGGAATTGTTATGTCATGGCATCTGTCAGTACACAAGTTCCTTCCCTCTTTCAAATGTCTGTCTGTTTTTTGTTTTTTTCCAGTTGATAATGTGGACTTGGGAGGTCTTCCATGATATGTTTTGAACAATAAATAAGATTTGGAACAGCGTAAATATCCTAATTATTAGAATTACAGGAAGCACGTTGTTTGGGGAATTGACCAATGTAGGATGGGTTTCTTAATTCTATAAAATGACTTGGAAGAATTGTCCATGATCAAATTAGAGATTTATAAGGATGAATTTACTTACAGTTATCTCCAGGATGCCACTTACTTGATTTTAAATTTAAAAGTTAAATTATGAGATAAGTGCATAGCTACAAGTTTTTAATTTTGTATTTCATTTTTAAGCGTGGTAACATTGACAAGCAGCCTGAATGTTAAGACCTTTATTTTTGAGCACTGGTAAATAGATTAGAACACCATCTGCAAAAGCTTGTGAAAGGTTTATTGTGTTTTTACAAATGACATTTCATAGCAATAGCAAGTAATTTTGTTTTTTCAAAAAGGATTTTAAAGCACAACATTTATCTTGGCTTCTTTGACGGCCAATGTAAAAATCTATGTTTATTTTTGCCTATGCTAGAAGTACTTCATATATGGAGATAACTTTCTTAATTTATGAAGTTGATATTTCCCAGGAGACAATATGAAACATATTGCATTTAAAGGTTTTATATTGTTGTTGACCAGTGATTTGTTAATAACAACTGTGTTTTAATCATTAGGGTATCTTCCAACTAAGATGAACATTGAATTTCTGATTAAAAATTTTATGTATAGCCTAAAAGGTTTTTTTCTTAAACAAGATCCACAGGCTAACATCAACTCAAAGACTGAAAGGCAGCACCCCCTCCCCCAACATTTCCACTATGCATGCTTCTATTCCTTTTATATAAGTGACAAAACTACAAAGGTTCAAACAGTGTTGCAAGTTACTAGCTTCTCCTTATTAGTACCATGTCTACATTTTAGAAATAAAGATCCTTCAACCAAAAAATTAAATAACTGGGATTTGTATAAGGCATGAGCAAAATTTATATTTCTTAATTGAAGTACTTAGGATATTCTGTTTGTTTCTTGTGTGCAACATGGTGATTTGACATTTGTATACATTGTGAAATTATCACCACAGTAAGTATAGTTGTTATCAGTTACCACACAGAGTCAATACAATATTATTGACTGCATTCCCCATGCTGTACATTACATCCCCACAACTTATTTTATAACTGGGAGTCTGTGCTTTGATCCCCTTCACCTATTTGTCCTCTTCCAACCACTTTTATTGGGGTTCCCTGATGGCTCAGCTGGTAAAGAATCCGCCTGCAATGCAAGAGACCCCGGTTCGATTCCTGGGGCGGGAAGTTCCCCTGGAGAAGGGACATGCGACCCACGCCAGTGTTCTTGGGAGTCCCTGGTGGCTCAGCTGGCTAAGAAGCTGTCTGCAATGTGGGGGACCTGGGTTCAATCCCTGGGTTGGGAAGATCCCCTGGTGAAGGAATTGGCTGCCTGCTCCAGTATCCTTGCCTGGAGAATTCCAAGAACCCTGGATAAGGGAACAGCTACCCACTCCAGTATTCTGGCCTGGAGGATTCCGTGGACTGTATAGTCCATTGAGTTGCAAAGAGTCAGGCATGACTGAGTGACTTTCACTTTCAACCACTTTTATCAAACTTATTTCATTTAGCGTAATACCCTCAAGGTCCATCTGTGTAATAAATGGCAAGACTTCCTTTTTTTATGGCTGAGTAATATTACATTGTGTATGTATATCATGTCTTCTTTATCCATTTATCTATCTATAGACACTTAGCTGGTTTCCATATTTCACTATTATAAATAATGCTGCAAGGAATATTGGAGAGCATATATCTTTTAAAGTTAGTGTTTTTTTTTCCTTTGGTTAAATACCCAGAATTAGAACTTCTGGATCATATGGTAGATCTATTTTTAGTTTTTTGAGAAGCTTTCATACTGTTTTCTGTAGTGGCTGCACCAATTTATATTCCTATCAACAGAGCACAAGTGTTCTCTTTTTTCCAGATCTCTACCCATAGAGTGCCTTTATTTAAACAAAAGGCAAACCACAACTTAGTGAAAGCAGTTCTGTGAGAATCTAAGAAGGTAAGTTTATTCCAAAGGACACAGGTGCCAACTGAAAGAGCCTAGAAAACTACAAAAATTTGAGTTCCCCCCCCCAAAAAAAGCAGTGTTTGACTACAACCCAAAGTATAAAGTGAATATCTATGAGTTCATACTGACAAAAGGAAATAATTGAATTATAAGTGTGGTGGTTGGTGGGAGACAAATTTCCATGCAGAAATTTTATAAATAATTTATGAAGGTACCATTGACTCGATGGACATGGGTTTGGGTGGACTCCGGGAGTTGGTGATGGACAGGGAGGCCTGGCGTGCTGCGGTTCATGGGGTCACAAAGAGTCAGACACGACTGAGTGACTGAACTGAACTGATGAAGCTACTCCATCCGGAAGGAGCGGGGAGTATAATTCCCCATTCCTTAAGTACAGTTGTACTTAGTGACTTCTTTCAAAGAATACATTATTTAAAAGAGGAGGGGTTAACTTTGCAGTGCAGAAAAATAATAAAATGCTATTCAAGCCAGATGATCACAGTCAATACCACCGGATATGTCAGCCTGATAGTCTTTACTGCTGGTATGATGTGATGAATCTGATTTTCTGATTTTCCTCCCCTAAACCCATAACTCTACTCTGATCATGATTAAAAGCATTAAAGGGGTTTTCTGTACCATCTTCTCAATTTTGTAAATATAAACCTGTTATGAAAGAAAGTTTATTTAAAAACTTGACTACATAAAAAATGTTCATTATCATCTACAGCCTTATAATCCTTTCTTATTTAGTATGTTTATTTTTCATTCTGCTCTGAACAGTATTAAATTGATAATTATAATGCTTCCAAATTCAGTTATGTATAATTGCCCAGTGGACATTTTCATGGAAAAAGCTTTTTTTAAAAATTATTATTGTTAGGATTATTTCTTTAAGGTATTTCCCTAGAAATGAAATTATTGGGTCAGTAGCTTTTTGACTTTTGATAGATAAATGTAGAAGATTCAGGTATGATCTGATATCATTTAAATCTCAGTTGATGTCACTGAATGCTCATATATTGACAAAATAAAAATAGTTTTCATAAAATATATCTCAGAATTCTTCTAGAAACGTAATTAAAATGTATCCCAGCCTAAGTAAGCTGCATATCTAGCTAATAATACGTATAATCCTTTGCAAATGAGTTTTATACTCTCCAGCTGTCTGTGAGATTAGAATGTGTGCAGACTGTTTATAATAGCCAGGACATGGAAGCAACCCAGATGCCCATCAGCAGACGAATGGATGAGGAAGCTGTGGTACATATACACCATGGAATATTACTCAGCCATTAAAAAGAATTCATTTGAATCACTTCTAATGAGATGGATGAAACTGGAGCCCATTATACAGAGCGAAGTAAGCCAGAAAGATAAAGACCATTACAGTATACTAACACATATATATGGACTTTAGAAAGATGGTAACGATAACCCTATATGCAAAACAGAAAAAGAGACTCAGATGTATGGAACAGACTTGTGGACTCTGGGAGAAGGCGAGGGTGGGATGTTTCAGGAGAACAGCATTGAAACATGTGTATTATCTAGGGTGAAACGGATAACCAGCTCAGGTTGGGTACATGAGACAAGTGCTCGGGCCTGGTGCACTGGGAAGACCCAGAGGGATCGGGTGGAGAGGGAGGTGGGAGGGGGGACTGGGATGGGGAATACATGTAAATCCATGGCTAATTCATATCAATGTATAACAAAAACTACTGTAATGATGTAAAGTAATTAGCCTCCAACTAATAAAAATTTAAAAAAAAAAAAAAAAAAAAAATAGAATGTGTGCAGATAGCTAAAGAATGAATAGTTTTTTTGTGATTCTTAAGTATTATCGATAAGAAGTCTTAATCCATCTCTGAATTCATTATATCATTAATATTTCTACCAGTTTTGTAGTGTCTACTATAAGTTCTTCATGGGTTTATGAAGTCACTGTTCTTTGATGAGCACTGAAAGTGTCAATTAAGACTTTTAATCAATCTATTGCTTAATTTTAATGTCCTTAACAAATAGAGTTCTAGTAAGACCAAAAATTAAGAATGTCTGAGTCTGAGGGTGAAGTTGAAGCTATTTAGTGCTGTGTTTTTCAATTTTTAGTATTTCTTTGAAGTTCTTCAGAGCTCTGCAAACATTTTATTTGATTTTTATTTAAAAATACATCTGAAACAAATTAAAATTTTAGTCAGAAAAGCAACATATGAACCTGAATATTCTAATGTCAAATATGACATATTAGTCACCACCATCAAGTTACTTTGAATTGCCAATGTGATACTCTTTTGTTTAGTCCAGAGAACAACAATTTTATTGAGTATCTTATAAAAAAGTTATTGGCTGAAGAGTGTAACTATCATTGTTTCATATGGTGTTAGATATTTTTACTTAAATGTGAGCAGTATATCTCTACCCATATAGTATAGCCCATACGTGCCAAACCCAATTAAGTGACAGTAAGTTTAGATCTAATAGTGAATTGTGTCAATATTTCATTGTAGTTTTAGTACTCACTCTTAGTTGGGTGCTATTTTGCACTTCTGGGTTAGTTTAGTAGATTTCTCTGAGCTTTAACGGATCTTTTTTGTTTTTCAAAAATACCACTTATAGATACTTGTATATGAATCAGTATTTTCTTCCTAATGCTGTATACCAGTATGGATATTATTACAGTAATACTTTGGGAGCTGAAGTAGACATCCAGTTGTATCCTCAAGCAATTTAGCAGACAAATTCCTTCCTAAACTTCTACTCTATCCTCCTTTTTTAAGTGAACCAGTTTCAGGGCAACTAAATATTTTCAGGGATGACAGTCATCTGAAAAATACTCCTTTCCCGGCTGCCCTAAAGGTGTAAGGGGTATCTGCTGGGGACTTCTAGGAAGTCTGGTTTGCCTAATATAGACACTATTCAGTGTTCCTTTGCATTTCTTTCTTTCCCATACCTGAAATGTGAATGTGAGATAGCTAGCTTGCAGCATGGCCATAAGCATAAAAACTGCACCTTAAGGACAGTGAGTAGAAACATTGAAGGCACTCGGGACACCAATGAAATTATAAAACTACTCTACCAGTCCTATAATTCCTACCTCTTACCTTTTTGTTAAATGAGAAAATAAACTTTTATTTAGGAAAGCCAAATAATTAATTTGTTTTGGTTTTTGTTACATGTAATTGTTTAAAAACTTAAAACTGCTGATGGAGTTCAGCCTTCTCTTTTTTTGTACAAGTAACTGAGACTTTATTTTCCTCCTTCACTTTACAACACTTTGTCTAACTTTATTCTCCTTCATGGTAAATCAGGTAAAACTGTGTATTTATTTACTGTCTCTCTTCCACACTAGAATGTAAGTTCCCTAAGGGTAAGAACCAGATAGTTCTTGTCCATTGCTACATTCCTGGCATCTAGCACACAGCAGACACACTTGTTGTCCTTTGAATAAATAAATAAATGCATGAATCAATGAGCTCTCACGGAGTCCAGTAACTAGATTAAGAAAATGTAAAATAGGGATTAAAATCCAGTTGTCTGATAAGCAGCTCAGTAACCATTCATTGCACTACTGCCTTGGGTGCTCTTTTAAGTCCTTGGATAGCCATGATAATTCTGTACACACATTAAAAGAGCAACACATTACAATCCAATTGAATATATTCACTATGTCATAAAACTCTCATAGTATCGCCTCTTCCAGCTTGTCATTCATCTAATACAATTTTTGACACTTTTCTTGAATTGCCATGACTAGAAAATCTCCCTTAAAGGGCTCTATACATGATCTTTTTCTTGGAAAAACACAAGACACCTTCACATATTATTCTATTAATAATATGCACAATAATTTAAAAAATCAGTTTAACACTTTCCAAATTTATTTTGGTGCTTCCCAGGTGTTGCTAGTGGTAAAGAGCCTGCCTGTTGATGCAGGAGACAAGAGATTCAGGTTTGATCCCTGGGTCAAGAAGATCCCTAGGAGGGAGATCAGTAGCCTTGCCTGGAGAATCTCATGGGCAGAGGAGCCTGGCAGGCTACAGTCCATGGGGTCCCAAAGAGTCAGACATGACTAAAGTGACTTAGCACACATAAATTTATTTTCTCTCTGAGTATCCTGTCTGTCTTCATTCTGTGGCTGACCCCTACTAAAATCCCAAGGAATTAGTGTTGTACTTTGAAAAACTGAGTCTTGACCACTGTAGTTTTAGTGGGGTATTTTATGTTCTTCAATTTCTTATGATTAAAGTCTTGATGAACATTGGTCTGATGATGAAAACCCTACTGTGCACAAGTGTTCTTTTTTGGAGATAACTTTTACAGCTGTGAGATTCATGCTGGTCAGTTCAATAAGAGAATTTCTAGATTATTTTCTCCTGCTGGCTCTTACAAACCTAAAAATGTAACCTATTCTTTTTTTACATAAAGCTGATGATCATTATTGCCATCATCATTATCATCTTCTTCTAATATTAAAACTGCAGTATTATTTTTAGACAAGTCTTGTTTATCTTTTAGATGTGGCCATAATAAAGTTATTCTAAATGATTTTTGCCCGCAGACACAAATGCACACACAGACACACATGCACTTCCCCCCTACCCCAGTAGCTGCATCTTCACGTCTACTTCGAAATAATACTTTCCTAAATTGGCTTGCTCCATGGCAACCTAAACAGGGAGGTCACCATGGCCTCTTCTGATCCCCTAGTGAAGGGGAAAAGAATAAAAAAGCATCAGCTTACTAAAGGAACAGAGTGTTGACTGGGTTGTTTTTAAGTTAGCAGTTTTCAGGAATAGACAGTCCATGTATCTTAAGAACAGAGAAGCATTTTTTTTTTTTTTTTTTTGTAGACCAATAATGACTTGAGAGAGGATTTTGTTGAGCTTTAGATGAGCAGTTAGGCAAGAATATCCAGGGATTGAAAGAAAGAAAGAATGTAAAGTCGCTCAGTCGTGTCCGACTCTTTGTGACCCCATGGTCTGTAGCCTACCAGGCTCCTCCGTCCATGCAATTTTCCAGGCAAGAGTACTGGAGTGGGTTGCTATTTCCTTCTCCAGGGGATCTTCCCAACCGAGGGATTGAACCCAGGTCTCCCGCATTGCAGGCAGACACTTTACCACCTGAGTCATTTTCCAGAATGTTGTTAAAGACTTCAATTTAATCAGACACATCTGAGTTTTAATCTACTACTCTCCCAAATTCAAAATGTTGATTATCTCAAGGCTCCATTCTTGGCTTTTCTTTGTTTTTCCTAGAACAGCACATTTAAATATCACCTGATGACTCTTAGGTGCACATCTCTAAGCATCTCCTGACTTACAAATCCAAGTGCCTCTTCACCCTTACACCTCTCTTTGGAAATCTAATAGACAAGTCTAATTTAAGATTTTCTAAACAGAAGTCTTAATTTCTATGGCCTGCTTTCTCCTAACTTTCACCATGTCAGGAAGGGTCAAACCCAGTTGCTCAGGACATCAACCAATCAAAATTTTGACTTCCTTTTTTACCTTCTGTTCCATATGCAATTCATCAATGAATCCTATTGATACTTCTTCCAAATATGTTCAAATCTGAAACCTAAAACTGTTTGCACTGATAAGTCCCAATCTAAGCCACTTTTGTTTCTCTTCTGGACTATTACAACAATTTTTATATGGGTCTCCTGGGTCCATCTTTGTCCTCCCATGGTACATTTTCCAAATAGCCAAATGTGTGAATGCCATTATATCACTCTCCAGCCTGCAGAGGCTTCACAGGTCAATGAGTGGACTGTCCAAGCTCCTACCATGATCTGTAAGTCTCTACATGATTCTCTGACCATATCTCCTATCTTTATTCCTATTGCTCACTACATTTCTGCAACCTTGGCTTCTTTTGTTTTTAGTCCCTTAAATACACCATGCTTATTTCCTCTTGGGGCCTTTGCACTTCTTATTTCCTCTGTAACAGTCTTATTTTCATCACAGACTACTCAGATCAATGTCACTTCTCAGAGAGTTCTCTGATCATCTTAACACCAGTAGGATTTTATATATACAAAATCACTCCACTCTTTTGCATTTCTGTACTTACTTCTACAAATATTTGCTACCTGCCTGCCTATATCCACTGTATACATCTTTGAGGTCAAGGAATTTGATTACCATGCCTAAGAAAGAACCTCTCATAATAAGTGCTCTGTAAGAACTTGTTGACTGAATAATATGAATCCTTACAAACACTTTATTGTCATCTTTGTCTCTAATCTCTTCCTGCGAATGACTTTCCTTCAAAATTAAGCTTCATGAAACATTAACTTCTTGTGTTCAAGAGCACATAATAGATTGCTCAGAGAATAAATTTCCAAACTCCTCTTCCTGAAATTTCAAGACACTAATTTTCTTAACCTACTCTTCATGAATATTTTCACCCATCAATTTGTAAACTTTTTATTGCAAGTGAACCCTGGGCTGGAAGACTGAGTTCCATGTCCCTGAGAAAGTCTCTTTCTGGTCTCCCATCTTTGCTGTATCTATCCAACTATAAATTCTCACCCGGTTCCACACAGTTCAATTTCCCCTCCCCTACTGAGCACTATTCCAGCTTATAGAAAGCTCTTCTGATACATATATCTCTTATTTTTATATTGTTATCAGATTATATAGTATATCCTTATGCTATTTTATTTATGTGTAGATTAACCCCCTGAAAGATTGAATCTGAATGTAAGGGAGCCTTCTCCGTGTGGCTCAGCGGTAAGGACTCTGCCCGCCAGTGCAGGAGCTGTAGGAGAAACAGGTTCAATCCATGAGTCAGGAAGATTCACTGGAAGAGGAAATGGCAACCCACTCTAGTATTCGTGCCTGGGAAATCCCATGCCCAGAGGAGCCTGGCGTACTACAATCCATGGGGTCCCAAAGAGTTGGACATGACTGAGCAACTGAGTACGCACATCTATCTCCTAGCATGATGTTCCACAAATAGTTTATCTATTTAATTCTGATTTTACTACTGTTCAGTTCAGTTCAGTCGCTCAGCTGTGTCCGACTCTTTGTGACCGCATGAATCACAGCATGCCAGGCCTCCCTGTCCATCACCAGCTTCCAGAGTTTACTCAAACTCATGCCCATCGAGTCGGTGATGCCTTCCAGCCATCTCATCCTCTGTTGTCCCCTTCTCCTCCTGCCCCCAATCCCTCCCAGCATCAGGGTCTTCTCCAATAAGTCAACTCTTCGCATGAGGTGGCCAAAGTATTGGAGTTTCAGCTTCAGCATCGGTCCTTCCAATCAACACCCAGGACTGATCTCCCTTAGGATGGACTGGTTGGATCTCCTTGCAGTCCAAGGGACTCTCAAGAGTCTTTTCCAACACCACAGTTCAAAAGCATCAATTCTTCGGTGCTCAGCTTTCTTCACAGTCCAACTCTCACATCCATACATGACCACTGGAAAAACTACAGCCTTGACCAGATGGACCAGTGATCAATGCAAAGAAATAGAGGAAAACAACAGACTGGGGAAGACTAGAGATCTCTTCAAGAAAATTAGAGATATCAAGGGAAAATTTCAGGCAAAGGTGGGTTTGATAAAGGACAGAAATGGTATGGACCTAACAGAAGCAGAAGATATTAAGAAGATGTGGCAAGAATACACAGAAAAACTGTATAAAAAAGATCTTCATGACCCAGATAATCACAATGGTGTGACCACTCACCTAGAGAACAGACATCCTGGAATGTGAAGTCAAGTGGGCCTTAGAAAGCATCACTATGAACAAAGCTAGTGGATGTGATGAAATTCCAGTTGAGCTGCTTCAAATCCTGAAAGATGTTGCTGTGAAAGTGCTGCACTCAATATGCCAACAAATTTGGAAAACTCAGCAGTGGCCACAGGACTGGGAAAGGTCAGTGTTCATCGCAATCCCTAAAAAAGGCAATCCAAAAGATTTTACTACACATGGTATCAGAAAAGCATTTATTTACTGTTAATTTCTACTTATTGCAAAAAATATAAAAAAGCAAGAGTGATAACAAAAGGCAACTAGTATTTGATTTCATTGTTAGGAAAATAATAGGGATGGTGGTGAGGGTTATGCAGAACTGCAGTCACATAACTCACCTAGGGAGGGTAACCACAGCACATGTCCAGGGATTTATTACGGCTTAACGGTAGAGGCCCATTGTTCATTGGGCCTGATTTTCCTTTTTCTAAGGAGGACCAGAAATATGTATCCTTTATGTTGAAATACCCAATTCTTAAAAGTTCAAAATATCTGAGGCCCAAGTCTATAAACTTTATTTTGTAATTTTGCAATGTTGACTCAAAAATTATTCTGTGTTGTCAGTAACTGAGTTCCAGGAATCTGCACTTCATTCCCCCAACTTTATTTTCATTTATTTGCACTTGGCAAATATTTATTTTTTCTCCTTTCTAACACTAGTCTTAATAATATATCAAAGATATTTTAAACATTTAGTATGTGTCTTCTGATGACAAAAGTAACATATACCCTTAAAGGAAACTTGGAAAATACTGGAAATTCTTTTTACATAAGAATGTAAGAATAATTCTTCTATACAGTGCTATCATTTTTATGTATTTTCTTTAGTTAGTCTATGGTATATTCAGTTAACATAATAAAGTCATTGGGTTTAGTTTTTATAAAGGAAATTCTCCATAAAATTAAAAATTCTTGGTACGCATTATTCTAATATCTGCATAAATTTCTGTTGCTTAGATTCACCATAATTTATTTAGCTACTTCTCTATTGTTGGACAATTATATTGCTTGCAGTGTTTCTCCCATAATGAATAATGTTACAGGGAACAGTTTTGTACATAAATGTTCATCTATATCTTTGAATTATTTTCTTAGAAACAAAGTCAATAGATTCAAATATATATAAATATTTTTAAGGCCAAGTTGATTTCTAAAAATACTTTGCCAAATTATAATGCTGCCAGCAATATGAAAGTGTATGTTTTATTGCATCCAGAACATTTGGATATTCTCATTAAAAAAAAATATTTTAAGATACTTGGTAATTCCATGTTTCTCTCCTCTCAGGTCTTCTCTCTTGCCACTGACTTATCTCCACATGTGATCTTTGTTTCTTTTTTAAAGTGAAAATTGGGATTTCTGTCCATCTACCTACAAAATTATCCATAACCAGGCCCATTCTTATTCCTCTCCACTTGCCTCAATAAAAGAAATTACCTTTTTAGTTTAGTTTAATACCTCCACTTGTCCTTTATTTCTCATCTCTTTCTATATCCTCCAAGATCCTACTCTTAGCCACACTCCTGTCTTCAATATTTGCAATATCTTGAAAAAATATATCAGTATATTCAATCTCTCTCTTTTGATTCTTTCCATATTGCTTATAACAGTTATCAATTTTGTTTTCTTAAATATTCTTCATTCTAGTTTTTCCTTTTAGTTTTACTCTTATTTCTCTACTTCCTTTTATAGCCAAGTTCCTTTGAAAGAGTGGTCTTAATGCTCAAACTTAACTTTCTCCACTTCCTGCCTTCTCTTGGGCACCAATCTTTCCCAGCATCAAAGTCTTTTCCAGTGAGTTGGCTCTTCACATCAAGTGGCCAAAGTATTGGAGCTTCAGCTTCAGCATCAGTCCTTCCAAAGAATAGTCAGGGTTGATCGCCTTTAGCATTCTCCAGCACCACAGTTTGAAAGCATCAATTCTTTGGCACTCAGCCTTCTTTCTGGTCCAGCTCTCACATCCATACATGACAACTGGAAAGACCATAGCTTCGACTATTGGACCTTTGTCAGCAAAGTGGTGTCTCTCCTTTTTAATACATGGTCTAGGTTTGTCATAGCTTGTCTTCCAAGGTGCAAGTGTCTTTTAATTTCATGGCTGCAGTCATCATCCACAGTGATTTTGGAGCACAAGAAAATAAAGTCTGTCACTGTTTCCATTTTTCCCCATCTGTTTGCCATGAAGCGATGGGACCAAGAGACCAAATGCAATGACAGATGAGGACCAGAAAGTAGTTGAAACTCACAAGTATGATTTATTTATTCAACTTATATCAAATACTTCCTACATGCAAAGCACAGGCAATACAGTGTCTCAAGGTATAGGTGTAGATAATTCATTGTCAGTACTAGAAGAAACAAGAAGTTTGTAGTTATAGAAACCAATGCAGAAACAGAAGGTCAATGGTCTCCAGGTAATTTAGGGGGACAAGGATGGATGTTGACTATAACCTAAATGCATCCCAGTATCAACAGCAGAAGGAAGGCAACTGAAACTCATTTTGGAATAATACAAGTATGAAGGAAGGAAATAATGGTGTAAGAGGTATACTAGGAGGGATAGGAAGGAAATTCAGAAGCAATAGAAGCTTTGAATGTGGCAGTGATGAAGCTAGACTGGTGGGACAAGTGTCCTAATAAGAGTATCCTTGAAAGGTGCCAATGGAATTACATAGTTAATCCAAAGTTTTACTCTTTTTGAAATAAATAGAAGATAATGCTGATGCAATCAATTGTTCACCTAAAAATATTCTCTAATTCAGAAGATAAATTCTTCATAAGAAATTCAAATAAGTTATGTTGATATATAGATATTAGTCTCTATTTTAAAACTCTAAATCTAATGCAAATTGTGTGACATCAGATCAACTCAGACTTCAAGATTGCCTTAACCTCAGCAGATGTAAGATGTTAGAATTTCCTGGTGTAAATAAAAGGGTCCAGACATATTGTTCTACATCACTAGATTTTTTCATGGTGCCTATCATGCTAAATCAGAAGTACATCCATCACATGTCACTTGGACTATTTCAGAGTACAATCTCTCAAGAGAAAATAATTTCCATTTTAATTAAGTTTACAGAATTTGAAATCCAGCCAGAGCAAGACCATTTCGATCTGAGTCACTGTGATTATACCTCCATGTGAAACTGGATAACCACAAAGCTGACCAGATAAGCTTGCCTCTCTTCAATCCCATCACCCTCAGCCAAATCAATTGTATGGCGGTCCTTATGAATTGCCCATCTTGTCTACTATGATCAGTCCAGCTATTGTCCAGTGACTTTCTCTAGTAATGTTTCGTAGCCTGAGGGCAGGCAAAGGAAAACAGGTGTAGGCATGATCTGGTATTAGAAAACTGGAAGTGGAGGAGCTGTGTTCATGGCTGGGTCACATATAAAATCATATGTGCAGCCTAACTGACTGCGAATGAGAAGGTATTTAGTGGCCAAAGGCCTCACTGAGAGCTGTCTTGATGGTCACGGTCATGAAAGAAAAGGGAGATAATGAAGTTTCCACCTGAGATAGGGCGTGCCCAGTATAGATCTTGGAACCACATAAAAAAGATAATAAAAATAGAGACAGTATTGTGCTGGGACATAAAAAGGTTAAAAATGATTCTCAGTAGTTTGTTCACATGAATATCTACATACCTAAGAATTCTTAATTGATTGACTGATTGATTGATTGGTTTATTTGACTAATAAAAGCCAGATAATAGAGATTTTTAAATCTTAAAGACCTAATAAGGAGACCTTTGGTTGGGGGATTAAGAAGGAAAATTAAACTTTTACTCTAGGACATTGAATCTTGAGTCTACTGATTCAAGGACTTGAAAGGTCATCACTGCTTCTTACAGGTGGCAGTACCTGGAACTCAGGAGAAACTGGGTTTTTGTCTGTTTTTCTCTTTTTCAACCAAGAACCCCAGAGTTGCTCTTTTTCAACCAAGAACTTCAGAGCTGATCTGTCTTCTCCCTTATTCAAAGCCTGTTTCTGAACTTCTAATCAAGTATATGAACTAATCAATATTCTTCATTAATGTCATTATTTTTAACTTAGGGTATATTTCTGTTTTTGTAATAAAAGAACTCCTGGATTGGGTGGTATCTATTTACTGGCCTGAACAGTGCATGATTTTGCCTATTTATTGATGGTTGGTATATGTATACACACACACACACAGACGCACATAATGCTTTCAAAGGAAAGAACATATTCAATTTTTGTAATAAATATTTGTAATAAAAGATCAGCATTGAGCAGACTAATAGAGTAGATAACACCTAAAATGGGGGAGAAAGCTATGTAGGATTAGTTCTACTTCAAATTTGCCTCAGAAGTTGTTGGGGATCTTGATCAGGTTACTTAACCTCTTTATCTGAACCAGTTTTCTCATCCGTTATGTGGGGATAATAATAGCTCTGGCAAAAGCAACTGCAGTCATTAACTGAGGTGATGCGTGGGAAGGTGTTTGGCACACGACTTTGCTTGTGGTTAGAATTCTGTAAGTAGTCATCATTTATCATTATCCAAATAAGCAGGCAGGTCTTTCTCCTTCACCAAAGAGCAGAGATTATATCTATCTTCTTTACCCCTGAATCTCTAGTCCCAAGCATGATGCTCATATAAGTGATGCTCAGTAAATACTTGTTGAATAAAAGAGTAAAATAAAAGCCAAACGATAAAGGGAGCCATTAGAGATTATATCACCCCATCATTCAGTGTGTTTCTGATTTTGTTCTGTTTCATCAGAACCAAGAAATTTCTAATTTTCACAGGCAACGTTTTTTATTATTGATTGATTGATTGATTGCTTGGCCGGTTGGGCCGCCGTTGCTGTGAGTGGGCTTCTCTGGCTGCAGTGAGCTGGGACCGCTCTTCGTTGCGGGGCTCAGCGTTCTCGTTGGGGTGGCTTCTGTCGTTGCGATGAGCTCTAGGCGCAAGGACTTCAGTAGTCGCAGCGCACGGGCTCAGCGGCTGTGGCTCGTGGGCTCTGGAGCGTGGGCTCTGAAGTTGAGGCGCCTGGGCTTAGCTGCTCTGCGATACGTGAAACCTTCCCTGACCAGGGGTCGGCCCCCTGTCCTCAGCATTGGCCTTGGATTCCTATCAACTGGACCACCAGGGGAGTCTGGTAACAGTTTTAAAAATATGGGTATCTTGACGTTTTAGGATTTGTTTCAGTTACACTGAAATATTTGAAACAGGAGGAGGAGGATGTTTTTCCTTTCTGTAGTTGACTCTTCTATTACCTGGTAGCATTTCTTATGATGAGGGTAAATACAGGGCTAGGTCCTTGGCAATGGACTCTGTGTTCAGTGTCAGGTGTGCACTCGTTACCGATGAGCCTGCGCAGGAACACGCTTGTATCCTTGTCGCTGGAGTTTTTTGTCCTAGTGCCCTGTCTGCCTCCTTTGTACCCTACCAAGCTTGCAGAAACCTGCATTTAAAAGAGACTTAGGCAGTATTGGAAAGCTTTTAGATAATGGTACACACAGAAGTTCAAATACGCACTTCGAGTTAATAGTAGAAACTTAATTCTAGGGGTCACAAGAAAAAGTGGTCAGGTCAGCAGTGCATGACCGAGTGGGGCATATCCACTGTGTTAAAAATGTAGAATAAAACATTTGATTTTATACATGGTTTCAAAAATTCCTATTTTAAAATACTTAATACTTTTAAAAGCAATAACACAAATCACACATGTTGATTTTTAGAACAGTAAAAATATAGTAGCAAAATAGTGACATATTAGACAATTTTATCATTAACCAAACAGTGCTAATAATAGGTTTAATCTGTGGGAAATATGTTTGTATCCATACATAAATGTTTTATTGAAAACTCATAAGGTTTGTGAAAATTCAAACACTTAAGCAGTATTCATTGTAAAGTAGGTTTCTCATCTTGCTTCCTGAGTGGCCAAATCTCACTCCTCAGAGGAAACTGCCATTACTAGTACTGTTTGCATTCTTATAGAAATACCTAATGAATATAAGCATATTTATGTGTGTATATTTTTAAAATTGTACATAAGAACATTTTCTGCACTGTCCTTTTTTTAAAAATCACTTTATCTTGGAAATCTTTTTCTATATCAACACATATTAAATTATATATCTAACCTTCAAATATGAATCCAAATTTAGTGGAAACCCTGCAGTACCAGGACATGGTTTTAGTGCTGACAGAGTCTGACTCCCCCATTTTGTGGTGGGAAGACAGGCTCAAGGAGGTAATGTGAAAAGGAGAGTGTGACAGAGAAGGGAAACCTTCCTCAGTCCTGTGACTCTGTGTTATACCCTGGGGGTTGCTGTTGTTGCTTAGTTGCTAAGTCATGTCTCTGCCACCCAGTGGACTGTGACCCACCAGGCTCCTCCGTCTTTGTTTCCCAGGCCGGAATACTGGAGTGGGTAGCCATCTCCTTCTCTGAGGGATCTTCCCGACCCAAGTATCAAACCCACATCTCCTTCATTGACAGGTGGATTCTTTCCCACTGAAAAGTGGTACGTCTGGAAAGTTCACGGAAATTCTAGATTTCCTTCTAGGAGAAATATTGAAAGAAAGAGAAAAAGATTACAAAATAGTAACTGTGGTGACTCAGTCAGTGTATTCAATTGAGAAAAGCTTAGAGGCTCTTTGCTAAAAGTTTCGGCTGAGGCAATTTTTAGTTCTGATTCAGTTACTGATTAGAAACCTGGGGCAGATATTTGAGGCCTTGGAAATTAGATGCTGCTACAATTACTAGCTTTCTGTCTGCCAGCAAAAGGGAGAGGGCCCCCTCCCCCTCCTCTAGCCCCACAGGGGACCGAGCCCAAGCGAACCCATGCCCATTCCACAGAGGCTTGCTCAGTTCTGAGCCTGAGCCCTGGGGCCCAGTTCAGCCCAGGGCACCAGTCTGAGCTCCTGGGGCAGTTTTCACAGAAATGTTCTACCTAATTAGGCAAAATATTTTACAAACTGAAAAATCTGTGGGGATATTGCTTTATCAAACACATTGACGAGAGAGTAATTTTTTATATTTACATTTTTAACACCTGACTTTCTCCTGGGGCAAATCAACTCATCCTGATCCATGTTGTAATTTATAGCTTTTAGATAGAATTAGCTAACCATCTAACTGCTTCTAACAAAGTAACCATACTTTTCTATGTGCACTTTTCTTGGTATCTTTAGCAAAGCACCATTTAAGTTTACATATAATTCTGAACTTGGAGGTATAGTGTCTTTCCAAGAGACTGCTATAGTTTATTATAGCTAGGATTTTAGTATATTGAACATATTTGATGAAGACAATGGATCCTGACTTTGAATTCATTCTGTAGATATATTAATACTTGGCATCAGTCTCTGTGCTGGGATTAGGGTAGGCAGGGTGGTTGGGTAGAGTGAATGACTAATATAATACAGTTTCTACCCCAAGGAGTGCACACTAAAGCAAAGATTTCAACCCCTGAGTAATAACCTATAATAAAAAGAGAACACCCTTTATTTCTTAAGCTTACTGGGTTTTAAAAGAAGAATACAATAACCATACTATAAAGGAGACGGGTCTCAGGGATTATAGAGACCTAAGAGAAATTCTAAGGCATATGTGAGCCTTATCCCAAAATCAAGTAGATTAAGGGAAAATTAGAGGAAAATAGAGCAGCATATTTATTAAACAAATGGAGAAGAAATACATTTTTATATCAAGTAATGAAAAGCACATAATAATTGAAAACATTTACAAATAAAACTACTAACCATAATTTTTTAAAGTTTTCACTTACATATATAAAATTTTCAAACAATCAAAGAAGAATACAGACTAAACACTGGGAAAATATTATAGCAACTATGAGCAACAAAGTTTTTAATATTTCTTAAGATGTTCATATAAATAAAAAGCCATAAAGAACCCGAATGGCAAATGGACAACAAACTTAAGTGAATACTTCAGAAATGAGGAATATAATTAAAAAACAATATTTGAAAACCATGCTAAATTTCACTAGCAAGCAAAGTAATACAAATTGAACAACAAGGTTGAATCATAACTTTCTTTTTACATAAGCAAAAATTTTAAAATAATATAAATCAGTGTTCAAACACCATACAATTACATTCATCTCACACTTGAGCAAAGTAATGCTCAAAATTCTCCAAGGTAGGCTTCAACAGTACATGAACTGAGAACTTCCACATGTTCAAGCTAGATTTAGAAAAGGCAGAGGAACCAGAGATCAAATTGCCAACATCTGTTGCATCATAGAAAAAGCAAGGAAATTCCAGAAAAAACATCTACTTCTGTTTCATTGTCTACACTAAAACCTCTGACTGTGTGGATCACAACAAACTGTGGAAAATTTTTCAAGAGATGGGAATACCAGACCACCTCACCTGCTTCCCGAGAAACCTGTATGCAGGTGAAGAAGCAACATTGAGAAATGGACATGAAATAACAGACTGGTTCCAAATTGGGAAATAAGTACATCAAGGCTGTATATTGTCACCCTGCTTATTTAACTTAGATGCAGAGTATATCATGAAAACTGCCGGGCTGGATGAAACACAAGCTGGAATCAAGACTGCCAGGAGAAATATCAATAACCTCAGCTATGCAGATGATACCACCCTTATGACAGAAAGCAAAATGGAACTAAAGAGCCTCTTGATGAAAGTGAAAGAGGAGAGTGAAAAAGCTAGCTTTAAAACTCAACATTCGAAAAACTAAGATCATGGCATCCGGTCCCATCACTTCATGGCAAATAGGTAGGGAAACAATGGAAACAGTGACAGATTTTATTTTCTCTTTTGGCTTCAAAATCACTTCAGATGGTGACTGCAGCCATGAAATGAAAAGACACTTGCTCCTTGGAAGAAAAACTATGACCAACCTAGACAGCATATTAAAAACCAGGGGCTTTCTTTTGCTGACAAAGGTCCATTTAGTCAAAGTTAAGTTTTTTCCAGTAGTCATGTATGGATGTGAGAGTTGGACCATAAAGAAAGCTGAACTCTGTGAAGTACTGATGCTTTTGAACTGTGATGTTGGAGAAGCCTCTTGAGAGTCCTTGGACTGCAAGGAGATCCAACCAATCCATCTGAAAGGAAATCAGTCCTGAATATTCATTGGAAGGACTGATGCTAAAGCTGAAACTCCAATACTCTGGCCACCTGATGTGGAGAACTGACTCATTGGAAAAGACCCTGATGCAGGGAAAAATTGAAGGCAGGAGGAGATGGGGCAACAGAGGATGAGATGGTTGCATGGCATCACTGACTCAATGGACATGAGTTTCAGCAAGCTCTGGGAGTTGGTGATGGACAGGAAAGCCTGGCATGCTGTAGTCCATAGCGTCGCAAAGAGTCAGATACGACTGTGACTGAACTGAACTGAAATCAATAGTTTCACACTGTAGCATATTAACTATTTCTTGAATGAATGAATAAATAAAGGGATGAACTGATGAATATTGGAGGAAATACAAGATGCAAATTCTTTTTTACTATGTTTGAAATTTACATGTACAAATAAAGGCATATCTCTGAAAAATACTGATGGAACAATATCCATGGTTCTTCTCAATTTCCTTATCTGTAACATTAAGAAAAAATAATGCATTAATTTTAGTATTCCTTCCTTTTATTTAAATTATCTTTCCAAGTTTACTTTTGCCCACAAATTTCTATATTACTTATACTTTTAAAATAAAAACCTATAAAATAAGGGCTTCAGAATAAGTAACTTATAAATTAGATGTAAGAAAGAGGCAGTAGAGCAGGGCAGTCTGAGGTCAGGACTGGAGCTGACAGCCCAGGGCAGAGATCTCCAGAATAGCTTAAGTCACTGTCTATGCCTAAGGTTGGAGGTGGACTAGGGAAGCCCACCTTAAGAATACAACCCAAGTCACAGCCTGATGGCTAGGAGTTCAGGTCAGTTGAAGGTGGGACAAAATGATATGTCTGAAAAGGACAACTCGAACAGTGAGAATCCAGTTATGACACTCCGTACATTCCGTACTTGAATCTAAAGAGTCAGCTGATCTGAAATGGAAAGGATGGAGGGTAAGTATCAGTGAGGAGGCGTTTCAGGAGAATGAGAGGATGGTCATGTCTCAGGTCTCCAGAGGGTCGCTGGGATGAGCCACCAAGTGAGGGTCCTTGGCTTTGCACAGGAAAGAATTTAAGAGCCATCCATCATAAAGTGCAGGCTTCCTAGGTGGCATAGTTGGTAAAGAACCCCCTTGCCAATGTAAGAGATGCAAGAGGCATGGGTTCGATCCCTGGGTTGGGAAGATCCCCTGGGACGGGAAATGGCAACCCACTCCAGTGTTCTTGCCTGTAAAATAACATGGATGGAGGAGCCTGGTGGGCTTTAGTCCACTGAATCTCAAAGAGGAGGACACGACTGAGCATGCATGCATGCTTAGTAAAGTGAAAGAAGGTTTCTTTAGAGAGAATCAAATTCCATAGGTAGAATGTAGTCCATACTCAGAAGGTGAGAGAGGTCTGAAATGGGTTGGTTAGTTTCTAACAGGCTAGTGAGTGGAGGATTATCCAACTGTTTTGGGAAAGGGTGGATATCTTCAGAAATTGGGCCATCGCCCACTTTTTGGCATTTTATGTTTAGCCTTGGAACTGTCATGGCACCTGTGGGTATGTCATTTAGCTAATGTATTGTGATGAGTGTAAAGTGAGGCTCAAGTTCTACTGGAAGTCAAGTCTTCTGCTACCTTGGGCCTAATTGCTTCTAACTAGTTTGTCATATCCTCAATGGCTATGTCATTCTTTTAAAGGTTGTGGCCTGCCCCATTCTCTCCTGTCTCAGAAGGAATCAGAGAGAATGGAAACTGTCAGGACTTGCAAAGTAAACTGAGGCTTATCAGTAGTCAGAGAGTTGAGATGTAGAGCTGCCTGTGTGGTCAAGTATTCCGAAACTCTACATGGTGTTGTGAAAAGTGTGCTTCTATTTCAGAATTACTGGGGTTGCCTTCTGAAGATGCAGATTGCCCAGCTTAATTCAGAAGTGTTGAATCCCTGTCCCCCAGGGTAGGCATTTTATGCATCTTCTCAAAATGATTCTCATGCACTTTAACAAACATTAGCATGCTTAAGAATCAGCAGGAAATTTCTAAAGAAGTGATGTATTCCTGGATTCCAGGACTGGAGATTCTGACTCCCTGCACCTGGGGTGTTGTCTAGGTGTCTGCATTTTTAACAGGCTCCTTCAGGCTCTGAAGCAGGTGGTTTACAGATGGCACTTAGGGAAATAATGGTAAAGGTTCTTTGAATAAAGTTAGAAGTTAGTGGGGAGACAAAGTCATGATTAGATATTAAGTGGAGCATTACCATGATGTCCTAATTTCTTATTTATTTGTTTACTTATTTACTTATATGCTACTCTAGTTCTGGTGAATCTGTTTAACATTTAAATAAATAAGAGAACTTGATGAGAGAATCTTGTCCTCTCTTACACCATCATTACTGGTTATCATGTAGGTTGTAAACATGCAGAGAAGCGACTTGTGGACTTACTTTTTGAGTAAAAAGTGGTTTCATGCAATTGTACCTCCTGGAATTCTTTAACAGGTGTCTGCAGTTAATGTCTGAGTGAGAAGCAGCTGCCCCAGCAGCGTCAAACACCCTCCTTCCAGCTGGCTCTGCCTTCAAGTTGGAAATCAGAGCAAAGTGAGAAGGCACTCGACTACCAGATATTTCAATAAGAAAATACAATGAAGAAAGAAAAGAAAAATGGAAGTTGAGCTCTCTTACAGTCCCCAGGATGGAACTGGTAAGTGTACCAGTTCTTAGATAGCAAGAGGTCATTAATTGTCCTTTGTCTGAATGCAGGCTTAAAGGTGGTGAAAAGTTTTGTATTTTAGGAAATGTAACAGTGGTAATTCAGACCGTGGACAGAAATATCACACACAGGATAGGAAGGGCCTCTTGTCCATCTCCTGCCCTTTTTCTCACCCTACTCCTCACCTCATGTATTCAAGTTTTCTCTACCAAATAGGAAAATAGGATGGGCAATATATACAAAGGGAACCAGCTTTTTAGGCTTAGGAAATAAAGGATTTGGGGCTATGTAAAATTCTTGGCTACTTTCACTAACTTTGCTTGTGAAATTGTACTTTTTAATCATTGTTTTGACTGCTTTCATTGATTTGGAGAGTTTTTGTCTTTTTCTTTTTTTAAATTTGGTTGCTATTTCGTTTTTTGCCCTTTCTAAAGTTTTACTAACTTAAAACACAGTCACCTGTCTTAACTGGGAGAAGAGGAAGAGTGAAAGGATTTTTGTTCAGTATTGTTTAGTTTAGCACATTTGAAGAAGAGTAAAATATTCCTTGGGTTGGGTGTGGTGCTGGCAGCAGAATCAGAAGAAAATAACCTAGTTGGAAATTGAGACTCTCAGGGGGAAAAATGTGAATATGATTACAATAAATTCTACTTGCTTGCAGCAAAGGTTTTTAAAATTGTTTTTTAATGAGGATGAATGATTATTCCTTTTCAACACTGGCTTATTGGGATATTTTGCCTGCTTATGAAAGCCACTCAGTTGTAGACGCAGCAGGGACTCAAATCAGTGGTGTATTGAGGCTCTCAACTTGTTACTCTCACCAGTGAAGCCGCAGCTCAAGGGAGATGAGCAGGTTTTTGGCCTCAGGCCCAGTTGCCTTCCTCCTGTTATCAACAACTTTTTATCTCCTGACTAAGATTCTTTTTATTTTCTCACCCTCTTGTCACAAGTCACACTTATTAGTAGCTTGTTAACAGTCTTTGTGGTTGAGACAGAGGTAAACATAGCACTTCAACCTTCAGCCTTTCGGAGGGTGTGAATGATTCTCCCTCCCCTCAGAGGAGCTCCAGCCTGTGACATTGATGTCTGTGTCCTGTTTGTGTCTGTCCCCTGTTACAGCCGGCAAGTGCTGAGCGCAGGGACGGTCCCAGCCCTGTGGCTGATATTGCACCTATCTGAGGTGACTGGAGACCGAACACTCCGACTGCCTGGTGACCGCTAAGCTTGCAGGGACTGAAAAACTGGCTGTATCCCAAGACAAACACTAGTTATAAAAGAAGGGCCATGAAGCCAGATGCTTCTTCCTACAAGTGCCTGTCATCAGAGACCCTCCACCCTGCACTCCATGGAATCTGTCTGGTCATATAAGTCACAGGTTTCTGAATTCTTTGGGGGCCATTGCATAAAGTACTTTTAGAAAGATGGGGACATAAGGGGATTTTCTACAGTCACAGCATATGTACTTCCCTGGCTCCACAGGAGGGAGAAGTAAACAATGGACTTCTTTTTCTCTCCAGTCTTTGATTCCTAGCCCGTGTGAGAATATCAGAATTCTAGCATTTGTGTGAATTGTATGCTAAAGAGTTGAAGCAGGTATTTTTGAACTTGCCATTTTTTCCCTAGAGTTTTGCAAATCTCATATTTTCATGGCAGCAGCACAGTCTAATTGGTAATGTGGGGGGCTCTGGGTTCTGTTCTTGACTTGGACACTTAATGGCTCTGTGACCTTGGGCATGTTATGTGCCATTGTGATATTTCACTCCCTTCATTAAAAAGTGGAGTTTAATAGTAATGCCTCATCTGTGGAGTTGTGTGAGTGAATGGAGTAGTGGGCTCTCTTGCTCAGAGACGAGTCTGACACATCGTAAACAAGCATGTTAGCACTTGGTAAGCACATAGAAGGATCTGCTTATTTTCCTAAGAGACCACGCATGCCTCAGTGAACCAGTTCTCTTAGGGTAGAGCTTCCCTGGTTGGGTAATGAATTAACTCCCTGATTGGAATTAGAGAGAGATTCTCAGAGGATGGATCCTTGTAGCTCTTGGGTGCTTATTTCTAAGCAGAAGGCAATTGAAAACAATGAAAAATCATCAATGTTCTAGGCCAGCACATGTCCATTTCTAATGCCATCCTGTGATGGAACACTGTAATCATTGTAATATCCCATGAAGATGACACAGTCATCAATTCTTTGGCACTCAGCCTTCTTTATGGTCCAACTCTCACATCCATACAAGACTATTGGAAAAACTGTAGCTTTGACTAGATGGACCTTTGTTGGCAGAGTGTCTCTGCTTTTTTAATATGCTATTTAGGTTGGTCATAGCTTTTCTTCCAAGGAGCAAGTGTCTTTTAATTTCATGGCTGCAGACATAGTCCGATGTGATTTTGGAGCCCAAGAAAATAAAGTCTTTCATTGTTTTCATTGGTTCCCCATCCATATGCCATAAATTGATGGGACCAGATGCCATGATCTTAGTTTTTTGAAGGTTGAGTTTTAAGTCAGCTTTTTCACTCTCCTCTTTCACCTTCATCAAGAGGCTCTTTAGATCCATTTTGCTTTCTGTCATAAGGGTGGTATCATCTGCATAGCTGAGGTTATTGATATTTCTCCCAGCAGTCTTGATTCCACCTAGTGCTTCATCCAGCCCAACACTTTGCAGAATGTACTCTGCATATAAGTTAAATAAACAAAGTGACAATATACAGCCTTGACACACTCCTTTCCTAATTGTCAGTCTGCTGTTACATTTTTGGTTCTAACTTGCTTTTTGACCTGAATACAGGTTTCACAGGAGGCAAGTAAGGTGGTCTGGTTTTCCTATCTTGTTAAGAATTTTCCACAGTTTGTTGTGAGCCACACAGTGAAAGGCTTTAGCATAGTCAATGGAGTAGAAATAGATAATTTTTTCTGGAATTCCCTTGCTTTTTCTATGATCCAACAGATGTTGGCAATTTGATCTCTGGTTCTTTCACCTTTTCTAAATCCAGCCTGTGCATCTGGAAGTTCTCGATTCACATACTGTTGAAGCCTAGCTTGGAGGATTTTAAGCATGACCTTGCTAGCATGTGAAATAAGTTCAATTGCGTGGTAGTTTGAACATTCTTTGGCACTGCCCTTCTTTGTTATTGGAATGAAAACTGATCTTTTTCAGTCCTGTGGTCACTGCTAAGTTTTCCAAATTTGTTGATATATTGAGTGTAGCACTTTAACAGCATCATCTTTCAGTACTTGAAATAGCTCAGCTAGAATTCCATCACCTCCACTAGCTATTTTCATAGTAATGCTTTCTAAATCTCACTTGACTTCACACTCCAGGATGTCTGGCTCTAGATGAGTAATCACACTATCGTGGTTATCTGGGTCATTGAGAATTTTTTAGTATAGTTCTTTTGTGTATTCTTCCACCTCTACTTAATACCTTCTGCTTCTGTTAGGTCCATATTGTTTCTGTCCTTTATTGTACCTATCTTTGCATGAAATGTTCCCTTGTTATCTCTAATTTTCTTGAAGAGATCTCTAGTCTTTCCCATTCTATTGTTTTTCTGTATTTCTTTGCATGGATCACTTAGGAAGAGTTTATTGTCTCCTTGCTATTATTTGGAACTCTGCATTCACATGTGTATAGCTTTCCTTTCCTCCTTTGCTTTTCACTACTCTTCTTTTCTCATCTATTTGTAAGGCCTCCTCAGACAGCCAATTTGCCTTTTTGCATTTCTTTTTCTTGGGCATGGCTTTGATCACTGCCTTCTCTACAGTATTACAAACTTCTGTCCATAGTTCTTCAGGCACTCTATCAGATCTCATCCCCTGAATCTATTTGTCACTTTTGCTGTATAATCATAAGTGATTTTATTTAGGTTATACCTGAATGGTCTAGTGGTTTTCCCTACTTTCTTCAATTTAAGTCTGAATTTTGCAACAAGGAGTTCATGATCTGAGCCACAGTCAGATCCTGGTCTTGTTTTTGCTGACTATATAGAACTTCTCCAACTTCGGTTGCAAATAATGTAATCAATCTGATTTTGGTATTGACCATCTGGTGATGTCCATGTGTAGATGTTCTTGTGTTGTTGGAAGAGGGTGTTTGCTATGATCAGTGCATTCTCTTGGCAAAATTCTGTTAGCCTTTTCCCTGCTTCATTTTATACTTGAAGGCCAAGCTTGTCTGTTACACCAGGTATCTCTTGACTTCCTACTTTTGCATTCCAGTCATCTATGATGGGAAGGACATCTTTTTTAGTGTTAGTTCTAGAAGGTCTTATAAGTCTTCATAGAACTCTTCAGCTTCAGCTTCTTCAGCATTACTGATTGGGGCATATACTTGGATTACTGTGATATTGAATGGCTTACCTTGGAAATGAATTAAGATCATTCTGTTGTATTTGAGATTGCACCCAAGTACTGCATTTCAGACTCTTTGGTTGACTATGTGGGTTGACTTTTCCATTTCTTCTAAGGGATTATTGCCCACAGTGGTAGATATAATGGTCATCTGAATTAAATTCACATGTTCCTGTCCATTTTACCTCACTGATTCCTAAAGTGTTGATGTTCACTCTTGCCATCTCCTGTTTGACACTTCCAGTTTGACAACATTCCAGGTTCCTATGCAATATTATTCTGTACTACATCAGACTTTACTTTCACCACCAGACACATCACAACTGGGGATTGTTTCTGCTTTGGTTCAGCCTTTTCATTCCTTCTGAAGCTATTTCTCCACTCTTGTCCAAGCATATTGGCCACCTACTGATCTGGGGAGTTCAGAGTTCATCTTGCAATGTTGAAGTGGTTTGCCATTCCCTTCTCCAGGGGACCACATTTTGTCAGAACTCTACACCATGATCTGTCTGTCTTGGGTGGCCCTACATGGCATGGCTCATAGTTTCATTGAGTTAGACAAGGCTTTGATCTATGTGATCAGTTTGGTGAGTGAGTCAAGAAGGTGAAGTAGGAGGATGTGCACTCATCTTCTTCTGTGAGTGTTCAGGATTCTCCAGCAGAGGCGTGGGTGACAGTGGCCTGCCGTGGGGTCAGGGACACTGACGGCACCAGTCCTGGGAGGCACAGCATCCTGGCATGTCATTTTCAGGAGGTCACCAAAGGAAAAATAACAGTATTTTGCATGTTCCAGGTACTCTGCTAGGCTCCAAGTAAGTGATGATGAGCAAAATGACATAGTTCCCACCCTTTTAGAGCTTGGTCTAGTGAGGGAATCATTGCCAATCAAATAATTGCATAAATGACTAGTAACTCACAACACGGTACAGCAGTTAAATGTGTTATGCCCTGAGGCTTAACTGTGGGGAGTGTCTAAGGCAAGAGGCTCCGGTAATCTGGGGCTTCCCTAATAGCTCAGCGGTAAAGAATCTGCCTGCAATGAGGGAGACCAGGATTCAATCCCTGGGTTGGAAAAATTTTCTAAGGAAGTACTATTTAGTTTAATTGTGAAGGATGAATACAAAGTAGATTAAGGGGCTGAGGTGTCTTCTAATAGTGAGAAGAACATTTGAACTGGCCCTATGGCAGGAGGGGAAAGACTCCCTGGGGTCAGAAAGTCATGAATGGGTCGCTGGAGCACAGATAATGAGACATTTTCTGTTTTCTGGGACAAGAGACACATTGTTTTAGAATATTTACTCTGAATGTGAATGGGAGAATGGAGTTGATGTTTTTATAGCCTTTTATTCTGGAACTTCGTATTGCTACTGTAAAAATTAGTTCTGATATTGGTAAAAGCTTTCAAAGTTGCTTGGTGGTCTCCTTATGCATATTAGAAATTATTTATAGTCAAAAAGTAAAATGGGTTATCATATTATTTATCTAACTCTCTTTAGAGGAAATTTATATCCATAATTTTATGTCAGTAAAAGATATTTCATTTTCAAGATGACTCTGAGCCAAGCAAAGCAAATATAAATATTCTGGTTAGCATTAAAGTTGGCCAAATCTCTGCAGAGACTATATATTTCATATGAAAGGAAGTCAACCTACTTAAATGTCTGTTATCTCAGAGCTCTCCAATCTAATAAGTTCTTCAGTGGGATATCAACTTTCTAAATGCCAGGACAAATTACAGCTATTTATGACTGAAGATTCTCTGGGCTATAAAGGACTCAAAATGCTTGCTCTCTCACTGTGACATATAGTCAATGGGTGGATTTATAGTGCTTTGGGTCCATATAGATGGGTATATATGATTAATGAGAATGTTATAACCTCATATTTTCCTGGAACTTAAAAATTTCTACAACATTTCCATATTTCTTATTGTGTTAAAAGTACAGTTTTAGAACAAGAATATATTTGTGATTTAAATAATCAGACTTTAATTGTTATTTAAAGGTGTTTTTAACAGAAAAAGCAATGAACTGTGTTCAAATTCAAGCTCTGTAATGTATTGTATTAGATGAGTGGCTTAGGGCAAGTCATATAAACTCTATAACACAGTCTCCCCATTTCTACATGGGGGTGCATGCATGAGTGCTCAGTCACTTTAGTTGTGTCCAACTCTTTGTGACCCTATGACTGTAGCCTGCCAGGCTCCTCTGTCCATGAGATTCTCCAGACAAGAATACTGGAGTGGGTTGCTGTGCCCTCTTCCAGGAGCTCTTCTCAGCCGAGGGATCAAACCAGCATCTCATGTGTCTCCTGCTTTGCAGGCAGATTCTTTACCACTGAGCTACAGAGGAAGGCCCTGTATAGAGGTAACTAGTACCAAATGTGTGAGGCTGGCATAAGTAATAATTGAGGGCACATATGAAACATTTTCCCAGAAGATATTTAATCTTTACAAATATTTTTTAAAATGCCACACTTGTTCACACAAAAAGTAAGACTTGAAAGCTTGAAAAAAGTTCCCACCCAGGTGTTACTGGCTCTAGTTGATGGATGGAAGAGAATGGGGGCAAGCTACTTGTTTAAGACCACTTTCCAGTAAAAACAAGTTCTCCTGATTCTTGGTCTTTCATATTTATCTTCATTCCTGTCCTTCTCCTTTGGAATTTCTTTGCCTGCCCATATTCTCTTCTTCAGAGACTTATTCCCTTTCATATTAAGCAGAAAATAAATAGCATTATTAATTATTAATAAATAGCATTATTATTAATAAATAGCTTTATTAACAAGACCCTCTGACTTCAAACTACCACTTTCTTGTCTTACAAAAGATACCTCTAATCAGAAACTATCAGTTTACAATAATAGAGCATGCAATATTGCAAGGGAAAAAAACTAAATTGGACACCAGGGAATTTAAGTTTTAGTCTTTCAATTTCAGTGATTAATTGTATGATTTTAAATAAGACACTTAGCCATTCTATGCTTTATCAAAAAGATGATATTGGACTGGGATATAGCTAGAACTTTTCTACCCTTAATATTTTGAAAATTTATGCACAGATGTAATAATTAAAGTGCTTGTTACTTACCAGAAGCCATTATCAATAGTGAAATGTATGAGATGCATCTTTGTAGCTGTGATTCACTAGGCCATTCTATACATTGTTCTGGAGATTTTCTCTTTTTATTAAAATATTTCAACTTTAGATTTGTTGGGACTTCCTATGGGAGTTGATTATTCATTTGTATCTGTACATTTGTGAAATACATGCCAAGTCACTTCAGTTATGTCTGACTCTTTACGACCCCATGGACTGTAGCCTACCAGGCTCCTCTGTCCATGGGGTTTCTCCAGGCAAGAATACTGGAGTAGGTTACCATGCCCTGCTCCAGAGGATCTTCCCAACCCAGGGAGTGAACCTGCCTCTCATGTCTCCTGCATTGACAGGTGGGTTCTTTACCACTGGCACCACCAACACTGCTCTTTCTACTCCATCTTTACTGAGCTACTATTAACCTATAACAACCAAATCAGATGACATCATTTCTGTGATGCTTTCCAACTCATCCAAGTGGAATCAATCACACCAAAAGCACTTAATTACTACCCACCAAGTTGTTTATGTGTCTGTATCCTATGCAAGACTGATATATTCTTATAATCTAATCTAGAGCCTGGCACAAAATAGATTCTCAATAATTATTTGCTGAACAGATGAAGAATGATTTAGTAAGCCTCCATGTTTCTGTCACTGAATGTGCTAAAACAGAACAATTTTCAGATTATCTCAGGATTGTCTTCATTGCATGTTTGACCATGTGTGATGTTTATGGTGGAAACAGTAATGAAGACGCTTGTGGCAATCTGGGTAACTTTGATGACTTGCAGGACCTGCCCCTGTGACCTTCAGCTGACACTCAAAAAGTAACTGTGCAATCCCATGCTTTGCATTTTCCTTCAGTGTGAGCTGTCACACAGGGCACATGTTGTTTAAATTATTTTCTGGTGGAAACTATCAAAATGTGAAACTTCAGAGAGTAGGATTTTGTTGAAAGAGATGAGCCCACAGAAAGCCCAAGGCATATGAAGGGACAGCGTGGTTTTTCCTTGAAACTATAACCTTGAGGATCTTCCCTTGGTTTATAAGTCCTCAACAGCTGCTTCTCAGGAACCTTCCCTGCATGCTGACCAGATCTGTAAGAACTGTTGTGCTAGAGTTAATTTACAACAGACTGGTAACCAATAGCAGTTTTGGACTAAGTAGATTATTACAGGGAACTACAGTAAAGTATATTCAACAGGGGTAGCATGGCATAATTCAGTGACAGTAGACTACAGTTTTTCTGGTTCTGTCATTGACTAGCTGGGTGAACTTGCAGAAGCCATGTTATTGTTTGGAGGCGGCTCAGCTTGTCATTTATTAAACAGAACTAATGATCTCTTCCTTTCTGTTTCATGGAATTGTTGTGAGGCTCAATTTAGAAGATAGATGTATTTCAAAAATGTAGGATGCTATTATTTACCTCTCCTGTTTATATTTTACCTTCATAAATGAAGAAAATGGTGACAGACTGTACTATAATTTTAGCTTGTGGTTGGGCCAATGTTTAGTTGGATTAATTTGTGCAATAACACTGATCTGTGATCTTGTGCTTAGCTTAACCTAAACAATTATTTAATTTTCACTGCAAATTTAGATGATTGCCATACATACAGCATGTTAAAAAGCAAAAGCTCTTCTTTCCTACTCTCAAAGAAAGCCTATGTTTAATTTGACTAAGTCATAGACTTTAGAATATTGAATCATCTGAATATGATAATAATCAAAATATGACTTATTTAGACCCTAGTTAATAGATTCTTTGATTCAAAGCAAATTCTGCTTATAACTAAGAATTCCAAGGTAATATGAGAATTGAGCTTTCAGTAGAAAACTTGGCTTTCACAGTTGTTCTAGGCCAAATATTGAACCAGAGTATTATTTCAGTCATTGGTTTTTATAAAGAGAAAGTAGCACTTAGTTTCATGGGGAATGTCCCAGAATAAGTGGAATTTGTCTGCATTATTCTTCTTCAATGAAGGGATAAATGTCACCCAGTGATCTGATTAGGTAGTAATGAACTTTAGCATTTACATTAGATTTTTATTTCAGACAGCCTCTTGTAGGGTAGAAAACTTCCAAAAATTGTAATCATATCTTTTCACCTTACAGAAGTTAAACCCAGTCTATAAAGAGGAGACAAAAACAAGACACTTTTGTTTGGGGCCTGTCAAGATTTCAAATCCCAGAAGGTTTGTGTTTGGCAATACAGCCTCTCCTCCCAAGGGAAAAGCTTGTTTTCTTGGTGGCTATTAGCATTTGCCACACACCTGAAACTGGAAGGACTTCTGAGGTAAGGAGAAAAAATTAATTTGAGAGTTTTGATATAAAGTCCCCCCCCCACACACACACACCCCCAAAAAACAAATAAAGGCCCTCAGCTAAGTAGGGCAGAGTGTTTTTGCATTCTAAATTCTGGCTTTTCTTAAACTCCCTGTAAAGGCAGACTAGCTCTTTTGTTTGGATTTTAAGCATACAGCTTGCCTGGTAAAATTACAAGCTCTGAGAGTCTGGCTGCCTCATTTAATTTGTGGCGTCAGGGGAAACAATCCCCAGTGAAAACATAAACACCAGACTATTATTTACCAGTGACATTGGCTCTGGGCCTAATCTTCAGGTCTCTCCAAAAACTATTTTTTTTTTAAGAATGACCTTCCTTGTTTAGATCTGATGAAAAAGTCTCCATGTCTGACCAGATGCTTTGTTTTTGTCAACATTCCTGCCTGGGTCTGTCAAATATGACATGATTTCACAGATCAGGCTTCCTTACCTGCAATCAAGGGCTTGGTACCCTTGACTAAAACTCACAGACATCGGGGTCATCCCCCTGGGAACACAAAGCACTTTAAAATGACACCTGTCTGGGAGCTTTGAAGACTATTTGTGAGAACAAATGCATTTGACCAGGAGCAATATTATAGTTGATTCAGATGAGATAGTTTCAGTTCAGTTCAGTCGCTCAGTCATGTCTAACTCTTTGCAACCCCATGAATCGCAGCACACCAGGCCTCCCTGTCCATCACCAACTCCCAGAGTCCACCCAAACCCATGTCCATCGAGTTGGTGATGCCATCCAACTATTTCATCCTCTGTCGTCCTCTTCTCCTCCTGCCCTCGATCTTTCCCAGCATCAGGGTCTTTTCAAATGAGTCGCAGCTCTTCGCATCAGGTGGCCAAAGTATTGGAGTTTCAGCTTCAACATCAGTCCTTCCAATGAACACCCAGGGACTGATCTCCTTTAGGATGGGCTGGTTGGAACTCCTTGCAGTCCAAGGGACTCTCAAGAGTCTTCTCCAACACCACAGTTCAAAAGCATCAATTCTTTGGTGCTCAGCTTTCCTTCTAGTCCAACTCTCACATCTATACATGACTACTGGAAAAACCATAGCCTTGACTCGATGGACCTTTGTTGGTAAAGTAATGTCTCTGTTTTTTAATATGCTGTTTAGGTTGGTCATAACTTTTCTTCCAAGGTGCAAATGTCTTTTAATTTCATGGCTGCAGTCACCAGCTGCAGTGACTTTGGAGCCCCGAAAAATGAAGTCTGTCACTGTTTTCCCATCTATTTGCCATGAAGTGATGGGACCAGGTGCCATGATCTTAGTTTTCTGAGTGTTGAGCTTTAAGCCAACTTTTTCCCTCTCCTCTTTCACTTTCATCAAGAGGCTCTTTAGTTCTTCTTTACTTTCTGCCATAAGGGTGGTGTCATCTGCATATCTGAGGTTATTGCTATTTCTCCCGGCAATCTTGACTCCAGTTTGTGCTTCTTCCAGCCCAATATTTCTCATGATGTACTCTGCATATAAGTTAAATAAGCAGGGTGACAATATACAGCCTTTTCCTATTTGGAACCAGTCTGTTGTTCCATGTCCAGTTCTAAGTGTTGCTTCCTGACCTACATATAGGTTTCTCAAGAGGCAGGTCAGGTAGTCTGGTATTCCCATCTCTTTCAGAGATAGTTTAGTTATATATAAATTTTTTTGATAGAAACATATGAATCTTACAGACGTTAAAGCAGAGGTATTTTTGGAAGGATATAGAGGTGACCATATCATTAATTTCCCAGAGTATAACTAGTATGTACAGTACAGAATGATAATCTTGAATGGAGGTTCTGGGACTGTGAAAAAAGCAAAATGACAACAAAATAGTCAAAACCAAAAGCATCAGATTTGAAATCACAAGCCAGTGATTATTTCACATTACTCCTGGGACTTGAGTTTTCTCAGCAGTAGGGTGGGGGTATTTTTGTGTGTGTGTTTTATTCTGTGCATCAAAATAAAATGACATAATGTATTTGAAAGTGTTTTATGAATATCACAGCAGTAAGATATTGCTATTATTATGATTATTACTAAGCCTATTGGGAGAAGAAGGAGAACACATAGAGAAAAATGTAAGTATTTGTTGTATCCTGAGTCCCATACTAGATATTATTCTATCTGTTAAGAATATAAGGATATATGATCCAGTCTCTGACCTGAACAAGCATGCCTGGTAGGGGAAGTGGCCTTGTAAAAATATAATTGCAAGGCAATGTGGTTGACAGAATAATAGAAATAGCTACTGGATCCTAGGATGAAATCAAAATGTAAGGGAGTAGTTTGATTTAGTGAGTCTGGAAGGACTTTCAAAGGAAAAGGACACTTCATCATTTGAAGCTTGAAGGATTAGTAAGTTTCCTTCTACCTCCCATGGGGAAGAGGGTATTCAGAGAGAAGAGTGTTGGAGGAATATAAGAGCAGGGCAGGTTTAGGATCAGCCATTAGTTTGCTATGCCTGGAGCTCTGCTTCTCTGTGGGGTAAACAGAGTTAGCTGAGGCCAGACAGGGCAAAAGGAGGCAGGTTGTGGAGGGTCTCTTTCCCTCAGTGGTAAGCACTTCCCTCTAGATAAGGGCTTTAAGCAGTTAAGTGGCATCCATTTATTTAAGTGAATATTTCTGCTGCACTTTTTGTGTGCTGGGCATTGTTCTAAGAGTTTGTGTGTTAATTTATTTCATCTTTATAACTGTCAAATGAAGTAAAAACTGTTTTTATTCCCATTTAACTTCTGAGAAGAGTGAGGCAAAAACAGGATGAGTAACATTCCCAAGATGACACAGCTCATAAGTGATGGAACCACGATTCAACCCAGGTTCTGAAGTCCACAGACTTAACCACTCCAGTATGCTGTCACTCTGGATTACTTCCCTGTTTTAGAAAGGTCACCCTGGCTTCTGGGCAGGGAATGGATTGCAGAGGAGGCAAGGCTACAGGCAAGGAGACCAGTGGGGATAGAGATGTAAGAACGGAGACAGGAAATTGTGTTTCAGTGAGAGGGAATGGATGAGTTCAAAGGATGTGTTTGTGGTGCAACTGATAGTAATTGGTGTGGCTGACTGGAGTATAAGGGACAGGGAGTTAAGGATCTCAAGTTTCGGGGCAAGTGATGATTCCATTAATAAGACAGGAAGAACTAGACTAAGACTAGGAGGAGAAAGAAAACTGATAGTGTGAATTTTGAAGCAACTGTGGAAAATGCAGGTGGCCAGGTACTGAACACAAATGGCTATAGGGGCTGGCATCCAAAAGAAAGGTCTAAGTCTGAATTTTAGATTTGGGAGTCTACTGAAGCTATGGGTGTATATGTGAATGCGCAGGGACATTTCTAATGGATCCCTACTGACTTGATCCAGCTTAGATGATTGAGTTTGGCTGTGGGCATAAAGTGACAAGAGCAAAGGTTTTGGAATAGAACACTACGGAAAGCCAGTTCTTGTGGTGTCTTCAAGAATGATGGAATGAGCAAAATCTTGTCAATGTTTTCTGCCAGTAGTTACTTGAAATTAGGTATATGTAACTCCTCAGTTAGAGCTTAACAACTGCAGAAATAATAGTTTACAAAAAAGAAAAGATAAAGCATGCCTGCATGCTGAGTATTTTCTCACTGAGATAGAATATCTGACTATTTGAAAGGAAAGTTCTTGAAGACTCCTTTGGGAAGATACTTGATTATATCTGCTTTTAGTTTTGTTATGAGAGTGTCACTGTAGGCGCTTGCAGTTGGGCTTTATAATATAGGGTGGTTTTCAGGGAAATAGCTTTCTTGGGGCAGGCTGCGGTCCATTACTGGAGGTACTGCTGTCTTTACAGAGTACCCGGGAGGTTGAACTTTCTGTTTTATCCGTTGTATAAGTAATCTTATCGTACAAAAGATCCTTTATGTCAGTGGACTTCAGGAAGAGGTCATGCCCTTTATTTTCTGTTTGGGAGGACTTCCTGCTGAAATTCAGCCTGGATGAAAAGAACAAGGATTACTTTATGGCAGGAGTCATTAAAGAGAAGGATCACACACTATTTTTTTTTAATTAGTGTATAGATGCTTTACACTATTGTGTTAGTTTCTGCTGTACAATGAAGTGAATCAGCCATGTGATAGTTGCTCGGTCGGTCATGTCCAACTCTCTGCAACCCCCATGGACTGTAACCCACCAGGCTCCTCTGTCCACTCCTTGAGTATCTTGGCACTCGAGTCTCCAGAGAGCAAAAGCAGATGCTACCAGTCATCTTAATGTCCAGGCTCTAAACTCATGCATGTCCCTGCCATTGTGGTTTTTTTTTTTTTTTCATTTATTTTTATTAGTTGGAGGCTAATTACTTTACAATATTGTAGTGGTTTTTGCATTTTATCTGTCAAAGCAAATCACAAATTCTCTAGGCAAGAATCCTAGAGTGAGTTGCCATTCCTTTTTCCAGGGGATCTTCCTGACTCGGGGATTGAACCTTTATCTCCTGCACTCCAGACAGATTCTTTACTATCTGAGCCACCAGGGAATCCGCTCTATGTATACATAAATCCCTTTCCTCCTGGGCATCCCTCCCACCCGACTTCTCCATCCCACCCCTCTGGGTCACCACAGAGCCCTGAGCTGAGCTTGGGCTATACAGCAGGTTCCCGCTGGCTGTCTGTTTTACATCTGGTAGTGTATAGATGTCAATCCCCGTCCCCCAGTTCATGCCCCCGCCATGTCCACATGTCCATTTTCTATGTCTACATCTCTATTCCTACACTGAAAATAGGTTCATCTGTAGTATTTTCTAGATTTCATGTATGAGGAGGTCTAGAAAATGTACGGTTAATGTTAATCTACAACATTTGTTTCTCTCTTGATCAAGAAGGAGGCTTTATTGAGAGTTTACAACATTGTGTTTTGAAATGCCACTAAGTAACATGATGTTGCCAGAGATTTTGGATGAGTGTACCTGCTCTAAGTGATATTAAAACATCTAATACTGATGTAAAATGACAGAGGGAGAAACCATTTCCAATTAGAAAAATTTACATATTTAGGTATATAGTTAACTATATAGTGGAACAACTTAAACCTGAATGATTCTTGTAGGTTCGTGTAGTGGGGACAGACTACCTGAAATGGGGGCTTTGCTCTCCTTGTACTAACTACTTAAGAGTTATAGGAATGTTAAAGTTCTATGCATTTGAGTATTTCAAGTACAGCACATTTGATTATAAACACTTTAGAGACTGTCTCCCTTATAATAAGTTATCTGACATCATACCCATTGGAAAGTTTTAGAAACCAGCATTTTCCAGCTATAGCTCTTCATTCTGAAAACTGGTTTTAACACTACAGCTAAAGGGAACAGAGTAGAATTTCTATGTGAAAAGTATTAAAAAAAGAGAGGTTAATGGTGACATAGAAGGGGAGAAGTGTAATGTCCTGTCATTTGTTTTAGTTATAAGCTAGCCAAATTATAGAGGCTTAAAACAATAATAGCTTTATTTCTTATCATTCTGTGGCTTGGCTGGTGATCCTTCTGCTCCAGCTAGCACTGCTCAGTTGGCTGCATTCAGTTGGCAAATGGGCTGTGCTGGATTGTCCAAGACTGCCTCTCTCACATGTCTGGAGTCTTGATGCTGACTGTCAGCTGGGCTAATCCGTTCTCCAGGGTTTTATATGGCCTCTTTTTCCACATAGTATCTTATCATCCAAGACTTTTCCATAAGACCACTCTTTCCAGCAGGAGAGTGTGGGCTGCCTTATAACATGGCACTCGAGTCCCAGGAGAGGAGAAGCAGATGCTCCCAGTCATCTGAATGGCCAGACTCTAAACTCACGCATGTCCCTGCCGTTGCATTTTATCAATCAGGGCAAGTCACGAGGCCAGCTGGAATTCAAAGAGAGGGGAAATAATCATCACTTTTCATGGGAGGAGTAGCCGGTTGCTGTAAGGATGGGTGGAACTTCTGCAGACAATCAACCACATCATTAAAAATAGATTTTCAGAGATGAGGGCTACTGTGGTTCCTTTCAGGGCAGTGCTGAACTAAGTGTCTGGATTAGTGGTGCTGAAGAAGAACTGTATTGGTTCATCTGTACAGAAAAGAGTGCTTCTCAGTAGTTTTGTTGGATTTTCTCTTTATCTTTGCCTTCTGAATTCATACATTATATTTATTACCTGACAGAAGCAATAAAATGTATAGGTTTTTCTAATGTTTTCATTGACAACTACCGAGGATCCACTCACTGTTAGGTCAGTGCTGGAAAGCACATGCATGATGCAAACATAATGCTGCCCTTGTACATTTTACTTCTGAGATCTTAAGATGCTTTTCCAGTGTTAAGATTTCTCAAGCAATGAACTGAAAGTAAGATTTAAACCCAAATAAAGTTATTGTCAGCCTCTGCAGAGAATACTGTCATGGTGCATAAAAAATACTATCTAGTCATTGTCTAATGGATTATTTCTAAATTGAATGTGCCTAATTGGAAAGGACACTTAATTAAGAGGTTTCCTGGAGAAAAAACCAGCAGGTGCCAACTGTCTAATGGCACTCACTAACAATGACTTCTGATTAAGTGAGCTGAGCTTGCCGTGTCAGGAAGGAAGTTGCTTTTTCCTTCTTTTGTTCATTAATCATAACCCGTCTATCACAAAGTATATGCCTCTGTGTGTAAACTGTCTTTGATGCCTTGTTCTTAATCATGCATGCTTTTCTGTGTGACTCAGGGTGAGGAGTTGATTTACAGGTCACTCAACTTCCAGCTAATAATGTCTAGCCTCAGCTTTAAAGCACATTGTTGAGACAAATAAACCAAAGTGAGTTGTGTGAAAGATTTTAGGATTCTCTCCTTAAGAACAATGGAATCAACTGAGTTGTTTTGGTTAACACCATTTCTTGTTTTGCTTGTGAGAAGTATGTCTAATGCCACATCTGATACATACACTACACGTAGAGTCAGGTCCCTGGCATTATGATGTTGTAGTAGAACCAGGTCACTGACTAAAATGCAGATGAGTAACAAGATCATTAACCTGACCTGGAGCACCGTCAGTATTTTTAACCCTCCGCAACATGCACCTGTGGTGCTCAAACACTAGGCGCTGAACTAACAGTGCAGACCTCAGAGAGTTAAATGGCAGACAAAAATGTTTCATGTTGAAAATTCTATTCACAAGTGCTCTGTACTAAACTAGTCTGTGTCTATACTTCTGATTTAAAATTAATGCAATCTGTGTAACTACATGTACTCAGTAAAGACTTGACAATTTTAATAGGAAGATGAACATGGAAGTGCTGTTTACCTAAGACACAAACTCTCCGCTGCCTGGATTGCCATGACTCCCATCTCTGCTCATACTGTTCCTAGCAATCTAAGCTTGTCTTCTGAATTGCTTTTTCTGTCTTTTCTTCCTGTCACTCCCCTTTGAATATTGGCATTCCCTTAGCTTCTGTCCTGAACTTCCTTTTTTATTCATTTTGCTCTGTGGGCACTTGTGTTCATTCTTATGGGCTTCTGACTCGTAATGCCCATGTATATTTATCATCAGATCAGATCTCTTTTCAGAAGTTTGAAACCAAAGTATCTATCCTAAGCCTTTCCATCCAGTTGTTAGAGAAGAGTGTCACAATTAAACACATCAAAAGTAGCGCTCGTTCCCTTTTTCACTAGACCTTCCTCTTCCCATCCCCCAGTCCCCATGACTTCCTGCCGTTCACTTAGTCATCTGAATCTAGTGACTCCCATGGAGGACATTCCAGGTGTTTCCCTCTCTTCACCTCTCCTGTCTACAAGTGACTTGTGCTTAGTCACTCAGTTGTGTCTGACTCTTTGTGACCCCGTGGACTGTAGCCCACCAGGCTCCTCTGTCTATGTAGTTTTCTAGGCGAGAATACTAGAGTGGATTGGCATTTCCTTCTCCAGGGGATCTTCCCGGACCAGGAGTCAAATCTGTGTCTCTTGCACTGGCAGGTGGATTCTTTACTACTGAGCCACCAAGGAAGCCCCATAAGTGACTAAAATCTGTTAATAATTTTTCTGTAAAGTCTTCCAAAAGCAATCCATTCCTTCCTTGCTAGCTCTAAAGCTACTGCCATAGTTCAGATCCTCATCATCTCAGTCTGAACAACTATAATAACATCCTAACTAGTCTCCCTGCCCCTAATATATACTCCATACTACCCCATACTCCCCTACCATGAGGACTTTATAATGCAAAAGTCTCATTACTTTATGGTCCTGCTGTTATAGCTGTTGTATCCAAACATTGTAGGTAATGGACTTCATTAGTAAAGGAAAAACTTAAACATATATTCCTAATATATGTATATTTATTCAGTTATAACATATCAACATGTATTACTACAGAAATAGATTTCATTATAAAGCACACACAAAAATAGAAATTAAGCATGAGATTAAAATAAATATAAGTATACATTCTAATGCTTACTTCCTATGCTCCAGTGTGGAGTGTATTAGCACTGGTGGTAGATACATCCCACAGGTAGACCTCTGAACTATTGGATAGTTCCAAAGTTGTTTTTTTAATTTTTTTTTTTAAATTGAAGTATCATCAATTTATGATGTTGTGTTAGTTTCAGGTGTTTAGCACAATGATTCCTTTACAGATTCTTTTCCTTTATAGATTATTACAAAATACTGAGTATAGTTCACTTTACTATATGGTAGGTCCTTGTTGTTTATCTATTTTACATATAGTAGTGTGTATCTGTTAATCCCAAACTCTTAATTTATCCTTCCACCACATTTCCACTTTGGTTACCATAAATTTGTTTTTTATGTTTGTGGGTCTATTTCTGTTTTATAAATAAGTTCATTTGTATAATATATATTTTTAGATCTCACATATAATCAGTATCAGATGATATTGAATGTCTGTCTTCATCTATCTTCAAAATGAATGAAATAATGCCACTTGCAGCAACATGAATGGACCTAAGGATGATCATACTAATGTGGAGCCAGTTCCACAGTTTTAGGTCTTACATGGTCTGATATCTCTCTGCTCCTTCAGCCACTTGCCTTAACCCACTGAGCACACTCTGTGTTCATCATGCTGAGCCTCTGCATCCCCCTGGAGCACCGTGCTGGCACATGCCACTGCATCTTTGCTCTCTGCCATCCCAGCTTGGAGTACCCTTCGCAGCCTTGTCTACTTGGTGATCATCTATCAAATACTCATGGCACATCTCCTAAATCTTTTCATCGTTGAAGTCTTCCCTGCAATTTTACCCAACAATACTCTGTACAGAACCTCACCAAGAACGTCATTTACACAATCTCACTATACTTGCTTGTATTTATAATAGTCTACTGATACTTGACCTTCCATTCTTGTAACAGAACCCTTTTCTCTGCTGACATAAAATGAATAGACTTCAAGTTATTTCTCTAGCAAAGGAGGGTTTGTTTGGGTACAATGAAGAATTGCAATTCAGAGTCTGCAATGATGCTGAGCCACATGCAAGTCCTCACACAACAAGGAGAAGAGAATTCACTTAAAGAGGGGGAAAGGAAGGTGGGAGGCTAGAGTAAACAAAGAGGAATTGGAGGAACTGAGAGTTCAAAATATAATAGCTTTTCATTGGCTAAGTTGTGACTGTCTCTCATTGGTGGAGCTCTTGACAAGCAGGAAGAGGATGTCTTTCTCCTTTCTGTTGGATGCTGCTATTGGTTTAAGGCATGAGGACCATCCTCTGGCCTCCTAACTATTTTAATTGAGGTTTCTATTTATTAATTTTTATATTTACCACTTTTGATCAAGATCTTACTTTGAAAGCATCTCTGATTAAAAGTTAGGTTTTCTGGTTTCAATGACTTTTTGTTCCTCAAGGCCAGAAGGAACTTTCCTGGGCATAATGCCCCATGTTTAAGGGAAAGTGTGCAAACTTAAACCTACTGAGGTCACATATGTGTAACAAGGGGCTGTAGGAGGGAGAACTCTCAGGCACATTTTATCTAAAGTCCAGATGTTATCAGGATATAAACAGTGGAGAATACAAAGGTTCTAATAGGTCTAGTCTGGATATCTTGGGAAAACTATCTCATCACATGTCATCTGCTTCTGTTCTGGGAAATCTTCACTTTCAGTCATTGAATGACATGCAGGTCCACTCGGGGTTCTTTCTTTAGGTGTGTGATGTGAATCCAAGAGTCTCTTCCCTGGAATTTGGCAGTGCAAATGTTGGTTAGCAGTACCAGATAGGGACCTTTCTAGCAGCATTGAAGAGAGTCTTTCCAGAGGTGTCTTTTTCAATAGACAAAGACTCCAGGGTTTGAAGTATGATTCTTAAGGTCTTTATCTCCCAAGAACACACTGTAAAAAGATGGCTCTACCAAAGCATGTAGAATTTTTACTGAAGACAGTCAGGCCTTTCAAATATTGAACCATTTCTTTTTATTAGTTGAGGGTCAAAAGAGGAAGGGGTAAAGATGGCTCTACCAAAGCATGTAGAATTTTTACTGAAGACAGTCAGGCCTTTCAAATATTGAACCATTTCTTTTTATTAGTTGAGGGTCAAAAGAGGAAGGGGTCAAATACGTTGGGTGTCCTGTAACTATTTCAAAGGGTGAGAATTTATGAGTTCCAAAAGGGGTAGATCTGAGATTCAGTGGGACCAACGGCCAAGGTATTGGAGGGCCTCTGAATTTTGTCAACTGAGTCTTATTAAAGCCATTATGGTCTTCAACTAAACCAGAGGACTGAGGGTGGTAAGCACAGTGAAAGTATTATAAAACCGGCCAGAGAATGCAGACTTATCAACATACCTGGCCTGTAAAATCAGGTCCTTGATCTCTGTGGAGTTTGAGAGGAATTCCCCAAATAGGGATAATCTTTTCCAAAAGGACTTTATCCACTGCGAAGGCAGTATCCTGTTTGCCAGGTAAGGCTTCCATCCAGTGTGAAAACATACAGACCATGACTAAAACATATTTCTATTCTTGAGATGGAGAAAATTGTATGACATCCATTTGCCAGACCTTGAATGGTTCATTAGACAGTTTAATATGTCTGGCAGCAGGCTTACCTGGATTGTGTTTTGAATAAGTGGGATGAGTGAGGTAGGCACATTTTGTGGCATTTTTAAGGTTTGTTCCCCCATTGATATCAGTTCGTGAATGCTATCACTTTATCAATAAACCAATTATTTAATGCCTGTACAATGATTAGGACTGGGAATGTTGGAGTCTCTACTAGAGCTGGGTTGTTATTTGGTCCAAACATGAGTTTTCTCTTTTTATCAAAACAACTGATGAATTTCCAGTCTTGTTCTTTGTTTTCTAAAGCCAATTTTTGGGCTTCCCTAACCAGTTTTTCTAAGTTGTCATTTGGGGAATTATCCCACTGGACCATGACAGAGGTTTGACTGCTGTTGGTTCCTTTAAGGGCAGTGTTCCCTGCAGAAATGTCTTGACTAAAGTTATTGAAATCTTGAAATTGGGTTAATTGAAGCCTCCAACTTAATTTTTTTTTTCAAAATTGTTTTAGCCATTTTAGTTCCTGTGCTTTTCTATGTCCATTTTTAGAATAATCTAATCTCTATCTTTAAAAATTTTTACTGGAATTTTGATAGCAATTGTGTTAAAACTGAGTATCAATTTGGGGAGAATTGGTATCTTTTTTGTGTTACATCATCTAATCTGTGAACATGGCATATCATTCCATTTATTTAGATCTTTGATTTGTTGTATCAGTGTTTCTATGATCTTCAGCATAAAATTTTATACAAGTTTTTGGATTTACACCTAAATATTATAGTTTTGGGCTTCACTGGTAGCTCAGCTGGTAAAGAATCCATCTGCAATGCAGGAGATCCCAATTCAGTTCCTGGGTCGGGAAGATCCCCTGGAGAAGGGACAGGCTACCTACTCCAGTATTTCTGGGCATCCCTGGTGGCTCAGATGGTAAAGAATCTGCCTGCAATGTGGGGGACCTGGGTTTGATCCCTGGGTTTGGAAGATCCCCTGGAGGAGGGCATGGCAACCCACTCCAGTATTCTTGCTTGGAGAATCCCCGTGGGCAGAGAAGTCTGGTGGGTTACAGTCCATGGGGTCACGAAAAGAATTGGGCTTGACTAAGCACAGTGCAGCATTCAAGTTTTGAGCAACTATAAATGGTAATGTATTTAAAATTTTGATGTTGTATATATATATATATATATATATATATATATATATTGCTAGCACATAAAAACACTATTTTATAGAAGACTGATTTTTTGTGTGTGTGTTTATCTTGTATTCTGCAACCTTGATTTACTTATTATTTCTAGAAGGTGCTTTAATTTGGTAAAGTCTTTGAGATTTTCTCTATAGACAATCACATCCTTTGTAAACAGGAACAGTTTTTTTCCGGTAAATCTGTGTGTCTTTGAATTATTTTCTTTCTTTCTTTTTTTTTTTTTTACCTAATTCCACTGGTTACAACTTCTAGTACCATGTTGAATAAGAGTAGTGAAAGCAAATACTTTTGCCTTGTTCCCCATCATAAGGGAAGACCTACCAATCTTTCACCATTAAATATATTGTTTGCTATAAGTTTTTTAAGATAATCTTTATCAGGTGAGGAAGTTCCCCCTCTCTTTCTGCTTTTCTGATTTTTACTATGAATAAATGTTAAATTTTGTCAAATGCTTTTTTCTGCATCTATTGATATGATGATGTGATTTTTTTCCTTTGACTTTTAATGTGGTTGATTACAATACTGAACCAGCCTGCACCCCTAAAATAAATACTAGTTGGTCAAAGCATGTAATTATTTTTATGTATTGCCAAATTCTGTTTGTCTATATTTTGTTAACAATTTTTATATCTAAATCCCTGAGGCATATTGTAGTTTTCTTTTATAGTACTATCTTTTGTTTGATTTTGATATCAAGGTAATCTCAGCTTTGTAAGGTGAATTGAGAAGGGATTTCTGGCAGAAGTTATGTAGAACTGGTGTTAATTCTTTAAAAGTGTTGCAAAATTCTCCAGTGAAATTGTATATTTTTTTGAAATTAAATCTTTGTAAATGTTTTAATTAATAAATTCAGTTTCTTTAATAGTACAGGGATATTAAAATAGTTTATTTCATATTTGAAGAGTTGTGGTACTTTGTATTTTTCAAAGGATAGGTATATTTCATCAAAGTTGTCAAATTTATGGTGAAAAGTTGTTCAAAGGATACCTTAATTATTATTTTGATGTCTGTAGAGTCTGTAGTAATATCATCTGTTTTAGTTTTGATGTTGGTAATTTGCATATTCTCCCTTTTTTTGTTTAAATTTTGACTAAATTGTCTTGCTAGAGGTTTGTCAATTTTATCGATATTTCCAAAGACCAAGTACTTCATTTCATTGTTTCAGTCTATTGTTTTTCTTTTTAAAATTTCATTGATTTCTGCTCTTTATTATTCCAATCTTTCTACTGACTTTGGGCTTATTTCGCTCTTCCTCTTTTAGATGGGAACTTAGATTATTAACCTGAAACTTCTTTTTGATTGCATGAATTTAGTGCTTTAAATTTCAATCTTAATGCTGCTTTAGCATTTCCCTGCAAATTTTGTTATTTTATACTTTACCTTTTACTCACTTCAATGTAGTTTTAAAATTTCCTTCAAGATTTCTTTTTTGACTCACTGACTAAATTGTGTTGTTCAATCTCTAAGTGTTTGGAGATTTTCTTGTTATCTTTTTGTTATCGGTTTCTAGTTTGAGTTCATTGTGGATGGAAAATACATATATATATAACTTTAATTCTTTTAAATTTGTTGAGATTTATTCTTCAGTCATAATATAGCCAAATTAGATATATGTTCTATGGGTTCTTGAAAAGGATGTGGTTTCTACTATTACTGTGGGGATTGTTCTACAAATGTTAATTAGGTTCTCTTGGTTGTTGCTTTCACTGAATTATATATATTTGCTATTTTCTTATTTAGTTGCCCTATTAATGGAGGGTGTATTAAATTCTACAATTAAATTGGATTTGTCTACTTCTGCCTTCAGTTCTCTTAGTTTTTACATGACTTATTTTGCAGAACTGTATTTGGTGTGTTTATTTGGGATTGATATATCTTCTTGGTTGACTGACTCTTTTATATTTATGTAATGGTTTTCTCAGTGTCTGATAGTTTTATTTTCTCAGAAGTCTATGGTCTTATATTAATATAACCACTTTTATTTTGTTTTGATTAATGTTTACAATTCAGTTCAGTTCAGTCACTCAGTAGTGTCCAACTCTTTGTGACCCCATGACTGCTGCACACCAGGCCTCCCTGTCCATCACCAACTCCCGGGTTTACTCAAACTCATGTCCATTGAGTCAGTGATGCCATCCAACCATCTCATCCTCTGTCGTCCCATTCAAGGAGATCCAACCAGTCCATCCTAAAGGAAATCAGTCCTGAATATTCACTGGAAGGACTGATGGTGAAGCTGAAACTCCCAATACTTTGACCACCTGATGTGAAGAACTGACTCATTTGAAAAAGACCCTGATGTTGGGAAAGATTGAAGGCAGGAGGAAAAGGGGACGGCTGAGGATGTTTGTAATTATCTTGTCTATACTTTTACTTCAATCTGCCTATGTTGTTACATTTGAAATAATTTTCTCATAGACATCATATAATAAGGTCATATTATTTTAATCCTCTGTCAATATGAGTCATTTAATTGTTATAGTTAGATAACCTACATTTAACATAACTTTTATATTTAATATAAATGGCTCATCCTAAGATGGCTTCAGGCTTCCTAATGATTGTTGTTTCTTAAAGCTCTTAAAAGGAAAAAATGCTTACTATTCTTTGAGAATTATTTTTTAAAACAAAGCCAAGTACATTTTCTGCTGTATCTTCAGGTGAAATTAAACCTCTAAATAATGAAAAATACAAAAAGTTCAAAACTTAACCTCAAATATTTCATACTCCAGAACCCAAGGACAGGATATATTTTTATAATAATATATATAAATAATATAATGTAAATGTATATAAATAATATAAAATATATTTTTATAATTGTCAAAAAAAGAAAAAATGTGTTAGTTATTTTTAGTTATTTTATTATTTGGATGATTTAATTTATTTACTCAATTTTTATAAAATCATACACAGATCCTAGTTGTTTATAATGAAAATTCTAGCTTATATTTGGATTGTGAGTGAACAAATGGAAAAGTTAATCTTTTCTCCTTTGTATCTTATCATTACAAATGTAAATTTAAAACTTGGTCTCAGGTTTACAGTGATCACTTCCATGTAATCAAGTGTATGACTTTCTCAGAACTCTTTAATCTGTACTCTAATTAGTTCTAGGTTTGTACATTGTCCCAGGCTTGCAAAGTGAAAACGTGGAAAGGAGATAGATAGAGGATTTTAGACTCTAAGCTCCATTAAGACAGAGGCTGTATCTTTTTTTTTTCCTTCCCCACTTTATACTAAAGCATAGCATTGTGTAGCCCATAGAGACATTTGATTAATATTTGTCAAATAAATGAATGAACCAATGAAGCAGAGGGTTGATTTATTAACCATCAACTCAGTAATAGTCCTCAGTTGTTAGAATATCCTTTCTTGCATCTTTTGTCTATACCAAATATCCATCCTTCAAGGCATAATTCAAAGTCCAATTCCTTCTCAGTGTTTTCTGAATCTTCTCAGCCCTTCCCAGAAGTAGATAGTCTCTTCCTTCCCTGAAATCGTACAGTTTAAAATTCCACTGATAACTTTCTACTTCTTGTTGGAGATGTTTATTCATGCGCCTTCCTAGGATCTGGCAGATTTCTTAAGTTAAGAAGGACATCTGTGTCCCTTTGATCTTGTCACCACAGCTCTTGTTAGTGTTTTGTGTGCCCCAGGGGTTCTTTCTGAGCGTCTGCTGCAGAAAAGTGTGACCACGTGAGGTGGTTGTTGTTGAGGAGGTATTGTCTGGAATTGTTCCATGATGATGGTAAAGAATGGGCAAGATGACATGACCTTTCAGGTTTCGCTGCAAAGAACAAATGGGCAGAAAAATATATAGAACTAGAACTTGTGTTTAGTATCACAATGACTTTGTCTTCAGAATTATATCAAGATACAAATTTTGGAAAGTGACAGCTAGTACCTTCTGAATTAAAAATCAGCTGTCGTTTTAACTTTGTCAGTGGAATTGATTTGCTATGCCACTCAGTAGTGAAAGTACCTGAATATGTTCTAAAGCTAAATGAACAAGAACTAAAAGTAACAAAGAGAGTACAGACCAAAACCAAAATATTGATTTAAAAACATTTTATCTCTTGAAAACTACCCAGGTGAGAGCTATCTAGGCTAACATAATTCTTGCTTGCTTATTCTTTTTACTTTTAACTTTTTAAATTACCAGTTTATGGAATGTAATTTTTTTAAGTTTCCATTTAAAGATAGACAAAAAAATGATACTATCAAAAGAAAGTATTGTGAAACCTTTACTGAAGAAAGAGTTATCATACGTATTAAAGACCAACAGAAGTAGATTTATTATATTCTATAGCAGTCTAGGGCCACAGTCCTTTTATTTTATGGAGTCTTAAATTAAAAAAAAAAAGAGGGAGGAAGACTGAAATGATGCTAGAGGATATGAAGAAATGAGGAAAATGAAGAAACGGCCTTTTCTATTTCAGGGGAGAGAGCAGCTCAGGTGGCATTAGTCTATAGCACTTTGTTATACTTACAAATGACACATTTGTGTTCCAAGAGGCTTTTAGGAGACCAGCTAAGGCAAGTGCATTTCCTTCATAGTCATATTCCCCAAAGTTTTATATCTTTATGTAGCAATACTTTTTGATGTATTACAGTGAAAGTTATTATAATAATTTGATGGAAAGAACCCCGGCGTTTTCTCCATTCTCTGATTCTCTCTGTGAGGAGAATACGAAAAGATGATGCCTTTTCTCTGAATCTGTTTCCTAAACTGTAAGATATGAGCAATAGACTGAATATCTAAGGTCCCTTTTGTCCAACTTTATTTAATGATTCTTTATATGTATATTTAACAACTGTGAAACTCTCTACCTTTTCTCTTAAACCCCGTTCAGCTCAATAAACCCGCACTGCTGAGTGGCTTGGCAGAAGAAATGCCTCCCGGGAGGTCAGTATACAAGCTGAGTTGGAGGGACTCAGATCCATCTTGGCTCCTTTCAACATTTTACTCTGATTTCACATCTGGCTTCTCTGTGAAGGCTTTCTGTTATATTTTAACACAATATTGTGAATAACCATAACTTTTGGGGGATGCCCAATGCATGTGTTGACCATATCTTCAGGCTGGGCCAGGGACAGACATTGTTTAACTCTATAGATTAATTAAAACTCACTAATTAATGAGGTGACCCCTTTTCCCTCTCCAGAGTACCTTGATTTAAGTGGTAAATTATATGGTCACTGTATTTCTTACCACAACTCTGTGAAGAATATATTGGCCTCCTAATCTCAGAGGTCAGGTAATGGTAGCTGGCTGTGAGAGTATAAGCTTGCAAGCCATGGAGCCAGGATGAAAATTCTGTTCTGTCTGATGCCAAAACTTATGTTCTTAGCCGTTACACTTCAAGGACACATTTTCCCACTAAATGCTAGAAAAAAAATTACATAAAAATGTGACATAGAAAAGGGTATCATGTCCTTTATTTTTTATAAGTACAAATCAGCTTTAAACCTAGGACATTTTTCCTGATATTAAACTCAAATCCATCTTGTTGCAAGTTCAAGTGATTTCTTTGGCTGGAGGAATCAGTTTTGGCTTAAGTCCCAGCAGAGCTACAGACCAGCTGGTCATGAGGATTTTGTCTTTGTTCAAGGTGTTATTTATCCCTCAAGTCACTGTAAATGTAACACTTTGGTTGTAAAGAACAAAGGATAGAGGTTTCAAGGGATGCTGTGCCCCTTTGGTTCACATATCTACTCTAGAGCAGTGTGAGGTCTTGGGCAACATGGAGGCTTGAAGTGGTGGGCTGAGGTCATATTCCGACCTTGGTCACATGGCCTGGAAGACTGTGTCCTATGTCCTAAAGTTGTGCAGATGTGAATTAAAGTGGTCGTTTCATAAAATAGTTAAGAAGTAAAGGTGATAATGGTCATTAAGAGGATGATGGTGTTACTTGTTAGGACAGTATCATTGTCTCGATTAGATGAAAAAGTAAATAGATTCATATGGCTTATGACTTACCTTCCCAAAGTTACACAGAAATTAATAAGCTAGAGCTTGAACTCAGATCTTCTAACTCTAAATCATTCTCCTATTCATTCTCTCTTTCCTCATCAATTCACCCTCCCATGCATCAACTCATGTATATTATCAGTTTTCAGAAAAAATGTACTGAGTACCAACTACATGCTTAAACAGGGGTTCCAAGTATTAATGCCTGTTTGAAATACCTTGTGAATCTTTGGAAAACACTCATTCCTGTGTATGCCAACATAGACATTCTGATTTAATTGCTGGGCTGTGACCTGGGCATCAGAATTTTTAAAAGCCTCCCAGTAGATTCTAATGTGTAACCAAATCAAGAATCCACTGAGTTAGGCACTTGGTTAGAAACTAGGAATTAAAGATGACCTGAAGCATTGCAACAAAATAGGGGATTCAAAGCCTATCCTTCTTATTCCAAGAAATCATTAAAACACAGGGACCCATGCAGTTCATAGCATCCAGGATATGGATAATAAAACACTGCAAAATTTTATGGTCTTCAAAATGTCTGATTTTTTGGGAGAGGGCAGGGAGAGGTTTGTCAAGGAACATGGGAAAATGAAAATAAGATTTTTGGAGTGCCTTGTATTTATGCCAAGTGCAAAATGTGAAATTCGTGTCATTTTTATGTTCAAAACATTAAACAAAATAGAAGATGTGAATAGAGCAAATTGTTACTGAATTTAGCACCTCACAACAGCTCCTCTCAGGGGGTAATTTAGGCTTCTTTTTATATCATGGCTCAAACTTTGATGTGATGAGAGGATTTTGAAATTCACTTTGAGAATTCCTTTTCTCCCTCAGATTCACACAGTTAAATGATCAGAGATCACATTTAATTTCTATGTGGAAAGCCTTCATTAACTTGATGCAAAGCAGGCACTCTTGAGTCCTGAGGGAAATGAGAAACTGATGGCTTTCTTTCTAAGAGCATGATGAGGAGGTGGGGACCTCGGCTGTGCCGACAGGTGGCTGCTGGGTGGTGCTCTAGGGGTTTCCCCTTAGGAGGGTCAAAAGTCAAGTCACATTAGCAATGAGTCTCCCAATTCTGTCCAATTCAACCCTAAGGAAACTTTAGACTCAGGGATATTTCTGGAATAGCAAAATTATAGCCTTGTCCAAGAGTATTACAGGACAAGTAGAATAAAGATCCTCCTTTTTGGACTTGGCTAAAGCTTGAACAAGTTTACTCTAAAAATGGATGCATTACAAATTGGGGGCAGTTGCTGTGGCAGGAACTGGAGGCCATGACTCAGAGGCACAGTAGATATTTAGGTATGATCTACCTGTCCCATAGCATTTGTTAACACTTGCCAACACATTAGATACTCATTTTTGCCATACTTTCTGGTCTCCTGCTAAATGATGTCTAAGACATCTAGTGATGATAGGTTTCCTCATCACAAATCCCTCCTTGCTCTTGTATCCCTTAGAAGCAATGTCAGAGGAGAGTCCAGAGTTTCTTGTTAATGAGACTTCAGATGCCATAAGCAATTGACTGGAAACAGAAACCTGCTGTGACTCTGAAGGCGTGCATTGCAGGCCAAGTAAGTATGCAAAGCTCCAGCTTAGACCAAAAGGAGCAGCAGGGCAGCACAGCTCTCCTCATCCCCTACTATCATCTCCTTTCTCATTCATCCTTTCCCACCCATCCCTTAAAGAGCCTGACTTTCTTGTAGTGATGGGTTGTAGGAGGAATAACTGCATGTGCCTGTCAGTTTTACGTTGACCATCTCATTTATCTAAGTCACCTGTCAGAAGCTATTATCATCACCTTAGCCAAAGACTGCATCAGGTGTTTTTCTGCCATGTTCTCAAAGCATACTTCATGTCTGAATCTATGCTGATACAGTGTTTTTTTTTTTTTCTCTTTGTCTCACTAGACTGTGTGCTTCTTGAGAGTGAAGGCAATGCTTCTCTTTGAAGTATTGCTACTTAGCATAGTAATTTCACAGATCCCTGAGTTGGAAAGATCCCCTGGAGAAGGAAATGGCAACCCACTCCTGGAGAATCCCAGGGACAGAGGAACCTTGCATGCTACAGTCCATGGGGTCACAAACACACACAGGGGTTTGACTAGGTATAAGTCTGTTTTAAATTAGTGACTGATAGTTGCAAAGAAAGTATTAACTTAATGGATGTTTAAAAGTAATTTTCACAAGTATAGATTGATTATTTATTGGTAATTATTTATTATCACAGAATTATATACATTGATTAACCTGGGCTTCAGATACCAAAGCTTTAACTTCAGGCCTCAGGGCTTTTCCTGATAACAAACAGCCTCTTTCATGGATGATGAAATCCAAAGTTAGATGTCCTCATATGTTTTTACAACTTGCTCTCAAATGAACTTTCAGGTTTTGTCTTCTGTGTACTTCAGATGGAAGTTATGAGATAGATTTGTTACAGAACAAATTTGGTACAAAATTTGTTATAGAACAAAAAATATTTAGATGGCTGCTAGGATCATCTTAGGAAAGAACAGTCAGACTTCTTTTCAGTGGTTTGGTTTATGTTTAGGGATAGGTAGTTGTCACTCAAGCCTAAGGGAGAAAATGTATATGAATTACAAAATGCTATGACTGAGCTTATATTTCTAGAAGTATGATAAATGATGTGCTTCTAGCCTTACTTGGACTGTCAGGGTACTGTTATCTTGTTACTTTAAAGATAGCTCTTATTATTTATGGTCACATCAAAGCCAAAATCAATGGTTAGTGTCTAAGGTCAAAATCATCAAGATGTCAGCATATTTTCGTAGTCCAGTTATGATACTGGACTGGCTGCCTAGGACAGCTGAAATTCAGCTTTATGGTTCTACTTTCGATATTTTGGAAAATGTCAGAAGAGAACTGGAATATGAAATGTTCAGCCACAGAAGCACCAAAATATCAGTGTTATGATGTGGGAGGGCTTCCCTGGTGGCTCAGATAGTAAAGAATCTGCCTGCAATGCAGGAGCCCTGGGTTTTTTCCCTTGGTTGAGAAGATTCCCTGGAGAAGGGAATGGCAACCCACTCAAGTATTCTTGCAAAGAGAATCCCATGGACAGAGGAGTCTACGGATCTACAGTTCATGGGTTTGCAAAGAGTTGGACAGGACTGAGTAACTAAAACTTTACTTTTATTTATGGTGTAGGAGGTAATTTCAGGTGAATATATATTTTGAGCAGGAATTATCTAGATAATATCTTTAATTATAGTGTTTCACCTGTGTAGACAGAGATGCTGGACTTCTCTGTGAAGATTTCTGCCTTTTTTTAAAAGGAATTATCTATTTGACTGCATTGGGTCTTAGTTGCAGCATATGGGGTCTATTTAGCCTACCAGGGATCAAACCTGGACCCCCTACATCGGGAGCCTGGAGTCTTAGCCACTGGACCACCAGGGAAGTCCCTCTGCCTCTTTTATATGATGGAATCAAAGTTATTTTTCCCAGGAAGCAAAAAGTCATAATAGGAAAAGGGCAAACTAGAAATTGTTTTTAATAGTGAACATGTTGAATTAAGGAATACAACATTGTGAGAGACAGGCTTAGTAAGAGACACACTTTCTCAGTTGCTGTATTCCTGTTATTTCATTGGAATAAGAGGGACTAGCAAATGAGAAAAGTTGAAACTGCTCCAGCCAAAGTGATGTGGGTAATTAGAGCAATCTCCATTCGGCTGAAGCACAATCAAAGTGACAGGGCTGTTGAAATTCCATCTCCTAAACATTTAAATGCCACAGAGTATTCTCTATAGAAATCTGGGGGCAGTTGTGATGTGGTGGTGTATAAGTGAATGATGGCAGCTGCTCAAGAATACAGGGAGGGTGGAGGGCGCTGAGAGAGAGAGAGAAGAGGTTGGTGCCGAAAATCCTGAGGCTTTATGCACATACAGTCGGTTGGGTGGTCGGCAATGCTACAGCCACCTACTTGTCCCCTTCTGCTGCCTTCTAGTCCTGGTCGTTTTAATCAGATTTCACCCAATTAAGAATATTAAGGGATGGGGTGTTTGCACAGCAATGCACTGTGCGGGGTGCTCAGAATGTTCAGTGATCAAAAACGCCATCTGGGTCCAGACTACTGTTTCTAACTGTTATGTGATCCCGTCTTGGAGTTTGCCTGTAAAACAAAATGAGCTTTTGCACAACAAAGGAAACTATAAGCAAGGTGAAAAGACAGCCCTCAGATTGGGAGAAAATAATAGCAAACGAAGCAACAGACAAAGGATTAATCTCAAAAATATACAAGCAACTCCTCCAGCTCAACTCCAGAAAAATAAATGACCCAATCAAAAAATGGGCCAAGAACTAAACAGACATTTCTCCAAGGAAGATATACAGATGGCACAAAAACACATGACAAGATGCTCAACATCAGTCATTATCAGAGAAATGCAAATGAAAACCACAATGAGGTACCATTACACTCCAGTCAGGATGGCTGCTACCCAAAAGTCTACAAGCAATAAATGCTGGAGAGGGTGTGGAGAAAAGGGAACCCTCTTACACTGTTGGTGGGAATGCAAATTAGTACAGCCACTATGGAAAACAGTGTGGAGATTTCTTAAAAAGCTGGAAATAGAACTGCCATATGACCCAGCAATCCCACTTCTGGGCATACACACCAAGGAAACCAGATCTGAAAGAGACACATGCACCCCAATGTTCATCACAGCACAGCACTGTTCATAATAGCCAGGACATGGAAGCAACCTAGATGCCCATCAGCAGACGAATGGATGAGGAAGCTGGTACATATACACCATGGAATATTACTCAGCCATTAAAAAGAATTCATTTGAATCAGTTCTAATGAGATGGATGAAACTGGAGCCCATTATACAGAGTGAAGTAAGCCAGAAAGATAAAGACCATTACAGTATACTAACACATATATATGGAATTCAGAAAGATGGTAATGATAACCCTATATGCAAAACAGAAAAAGAGACTCAGATGTATAGAACAGACTTGCGGACTCTGTGGGAGAAGGCTCGGGTGGGATGTTTCAAGAGAACAGCATTGAAACATGTATATTATCTAGGGTGAAACAGATCACCAGCCCAGGTTGGGTGCATGAGACAAGTGCTCGGGCCTGGTGCACTGGGAAGACCCAGAGGGATCGGGTGGAGAGGGAGGTGGGAGGGGGGACCGGGATGGGGAATACATGTAAATCCATGGCTAATTCATTTCAATGTATGACAAAAACCACGGCAAGGTTGTAAAGTAATTAGCCTCCAACTAATAAAAATAAATGGAAAAAAAAATAATAAAATAAAATCAAATCAAAATGGAGGGGGGTAAGGAAGTTTATGGGACTGACATGGGTGTTATTGAAATGACAAGTCTTACACTGTGTAAGCAAAAGACAAGTAAAAGAAAGCTTAAGGATTGGGGCGAAATTGGGAACTCAAAGGGATAGTTCATTGAGTTTGCAGACTAGTCACAGTGGGGTGGTTGAACCATAAAACCAATGAAAATGAGCAGAGAATGTGTAGTTTGAAGAATCAGAGGTGTTGGCAGTGTCATGAAACGGTTTAGGGACTGGATGGTGGAAGTATTGTCCTCTAGCAGGATGGAAGACAAGATCATCCAAACTGAGGCTGTTGGAGAACTGAGAGGCGGCCTTTGTGGCTGGGTTGCTCATGGGCCACAGAGTGTGCCTGTGTGAACATGAGTGCCCTGCACGCCAGGCTTATATGATCCTCGAGGAGCTCTGAGTACCCTGAGCCGTATCCACAAGGCTCCAGACACGCTGGTACTGCCTTCATAGAAAGTTTTATCACTAAAATAAATGTCAAAGAATATATGCTACTACACTATTACTACATGTATGTTACTTATGACATCCTTACTCTGAAGTTCTAACGCAAGCAAAATGAGAATTTACAGAAATGAGAATGGTCTTAAGGTAGTGTTTGTGAAGATAATGTAAATACTTTGCTTGTTAGACTTTAAGAAATCCTCACAATATTGTGAATGCCCTGAATGTAATTCATTTTATGTTATAATTGTACTACAATAGAAAATTCTCCCCTACTCCAAGCAGATCATTTCATTTTGTAACTCAGAAATTCTCTTGAATATAAACACTAATTCCTCTCTTATGGTTATTGTTTAACTTTCAATTATAGTGGCATATTAAATGAATAAAGGAAAGAGAGGAATTTGCCTTAATTTACCTTTGGTTCAAGTCAGCACATTTTATTTCTCTTCCTTAGAAGGTGCCAGAAACAGTGCGAAGCCTTGTACAGAAGGTAGCAGGAAACGCCAAACAGTCCCTGACCCTAGGAGCTAAGTGGGAAAGCCACAGGCATCAATAAACAATCTCTTAGGTAGCTAACTATGGTTAACTCTTACAATGCCAGGTTAAACCGTTTGTTTTGGTGGGTGGAAAAGACAGAAACTGAGGGTGATCTTGTTCCCTGTTTTCGGAGCACTTTTAAAGGTAGTCAAACAGTGCTTAAGTTATGTTTCCCACATAGTTGAGTTGTTATTGGTCAGTCACTAAGTCATGTGCTAACTCTTTGTGACCCCATGGACTGCAGCACTCCAGGATTTCCTGTCCTTCATTATCTCTTGGAGTTTGCTCAAATTCAAGTCCACTGAGTCAGTGATGCTATCTAACCATCTCATCCTCTGATGCCTCCTTCTCCTCCTCTCCTCAATCTTTCTCAGCATCAAAGTCTTTTCCAATGAGTTGGCTCTGCACATCAGGTGGCCATAGTATTGGAGCTTCAGCTTTGGTATCAGTACTTCTAATGAATATTTAGGGTTAATTTCCTTTAGGATTGACTGGTTTGATCTCCTTGCAATCCAAGGAACTCTAGAGAGTCTTTTCCAGCACTGCAATTTGCAAGCATCAATTCTTTGGTGCTCAACTTTCTTTACGGTCCAACTCTCACACCCATACATGACTACCAGAAAAACCATAGCTTTAACTATACGGACCTTTTTAGGCAAAGTGATGTCTCTGTTTTTTAATATGCTGTCTAGGATTGTCATAGCTTTCTTTCCAAGGAACAAACATCTTTTAACTTCATGGCTACAATCACCATCTGAAGGGATTATTTTCTGTTCTGCAACTTTTTATCTGCATATGAAAGAAAACTGTTATGGCTTTAAAGGTCAAATCCTGGAGGCAGAGTCTTGAGAAAGATCTATCATGTATATTTAAGGTTATAGTCAACATTCTTTTAGACAAAGGTGCAGAGCCCGCATAAGTAAGCACAGGCAAGAGAACACAAGGGTTGGAGCTAAAGGAACTGATCCAATATGGAGTCAGGTTAGTTCTTCTCTGTTACACAGTGTTTAAAGGATTGGGGTTATGTTTCTAGACTCAGAACCACCTCAGGCATGGACAGCTCTGGAGACATATAATGATCTTTCTACTCAAAAGTTAACTCTACAAATGACATTATTTCATCCTTTTTTATGGCTGAGTAATATTCTATTCTATTCTATATATATGAATAGTATATGTCCTATTCATCTAACAGATCTATTCATCTGTTGATGAACACTTAGGTCGCTTCCATGTCTTGGCTGTTGTAAATAGTGCCCCTAGGAACACTGGGGTGCATGTATCTTTTCAAATTAGAGCTTTTGTCTTTTCTGGATACATGCCCAAGAGTGGGATTGCAGGATTATGTAGAAACTCTATTTTTAGTTTTTTAAGGAATCTCTATACAGTTTTCCATAGTGGCTGCACCAGTTTACATTCCCACTAACAGTGTAGCAAGGCTCTCTTTTTCAACACATGCTTCAGCATTTATTATATGTAGAATTTTTTATAAGGATTACATTCTGATTGGTGTGAGGTGATGTCTCACTGTAGTTCTGATTTGCACTTCTCTAATAATTCACATTGTTTAGCATCCTTTCTTCTGCCTGTTAGCCATGTATATGTCTTCTTGGAGAAATGTCTATTTAGATGTTCTGGCCAATTTTTGGGTTATTGTTGATTTGGGGGGGGTATTGAGTTGTATGAGCAGTTTTTCTGCTTTGGAAATTAGCCTTTGTCAGTTGCATTGTTTGCAAATATTTTCTTCCAGTCCATAGATTTTCTTTTCATTTTGTTTATGAATTTCTTTGTTGTACAAAAGTTTATAAGTTTGCTTAGGTCCCATTTGTTTATTATTCTTTTATTTCTATCACCTTGGGAGACTCACCTAAGAAAATATTGCTACAATTTATGTCAGAGAATGTTTTGTCTATGTTATTGGACCTAGAGATTATCATGTTAAGTGAAGTAAGTCAGTCAGAGAAATGCAGATATTACATCATATCACTTATGTGTAGAATCTAAAAACAGTACAAATGAACTTACTTACAAAACAGGCTCAGAGACATAGAAAACAAACTTACAGCTACCAAAATGGAGGAGGGATAAATTGGGAGTATGGAATTTACCGATGCACAATACCATATATAAAATAAATAAGCTATAAGGATTTACTGTATATCACAGGGAATTATATGTAATATCTTATAATAGGCTATAATGGAAATAAAAATGAATATAGATACACACACAACACACACACACACACACACATATATATATGTATATATATATGAATCCCTTTGCTATATACTTGAAACTAACACAATATTGGAAATCAACTATACTTCAGTTAAAAGAAAAGTTAACTCTAAATTTCAGATGAATTCAGCCTCATGGTTCTACATGACTGCCTAATTTACAGAATTATTTGTCTCCTGTTTCCTTCACTGTCAAGGTCAGAATGCCTGTTTTCTGTTGACTTTTCACCTGATCTTAGAGGCTTTGGGCTGAGAAAGAGCTCATACTCTGAAGGAGTAGAATGCCTCTGATGTATACACTTCACCTTACTGGTGAGGAAGCAGAATTCTCGGCTTGCCTGATCTTTTGATGATCTCTAGTAAGACGTGAGCTGTTTGACCCCCATCACAGGGTCCTCCTGCTGCCCGCTCCTGCTTTCTTTCTTTCTCTAGCTTGTCTTCATGCTGGTGGCTTCGTCAGTTAACCGTCACTATTGATTTTCCATCCACACCTAGCAGCTTCCCCCCAGTTGTGTAAGGATGAGGCAGCCCTCTTTGGGTTTCAGGGCTCAGACAAAGGCTTTCTAACCCAGTTTGATAAATTTTTGTATGCTGTGTTACTTGAGAGATTTTACAGCAATGTTCTGTGTATTAAAGTCTGATGACAGAAAACAGATTCAAGCCGCAATAGTAAAATAGAAACTCACTATGGTAAAATGATTGGTGTTGCTCAGAATAAATCTTATAGCCAAGTTATTCATAGAGTGAATTTCCATTTCCATTTTTCCATGGACTTCATTACACAATCTGAGCTGGGTATCACTGTAAAAAAATTAAATGGAAGAAGCAAATCTTTAGAGATCACGTTTTAGAAGAGAAAAACTTAGGGCATTTTAATAAATGTGGTGAAGTAGTTAGAAGGCAGCATTTAAAACTCCCTGGATAAGCATTGAATTTTCCATTTTAAAAGATAGTTTATACTTAAAGAGACTTTTGAGATCACCTTTTTGCCCTGGCTAACTGCAGGCTCTAAGGTGATGTACTATCCCTAAGTAGCTGTACTATTTTCACCAATTTTGTGCAATTACCCCAGAGCCGTTTGCTTTTGAGTAGAATCAGATCTAGGTAAGGATTCTCATGCTGCCGTCGTCACCTCAGACAGGTAATAACCTCTGTCTTTATCTGTTCCATATGGTGACAACCACCTCAGAGGGCTGTAGTGAGAAGTGCTTAGGATCCTATAGCAGAGCTCCAAATATAGAACCCACCCTTTTGCCTCTCTCTGCTCTAGATGGTAGCTTGGGTTTCACAGGATCACAGGAATATAACACCGGTGTTCCTTATTCTTTAAAAAACTATTTTGTACTCTGTCATGTTCAGAGTTTAATTAAAGCTTTTAGGCCATTAGTGTACCGTTTAAGGAAAGCCTATCTAAATAAAAGATCCAGGAACCATACACTGGAATGTACACATAGACTGTGATGAAAATACAGTTGAGATTATTATGAACATGTATCAGTACAATGTGAAGAAAGGATGTGGTCTCGAGCTGACTCAGCTGAAAAGGTTACTAGTCACTAACCACCCAAACAGTTTAGATTCTGAAATAGATTACTTATAGAGAATGGGGCATAATTTGTCCAGTTTTATCATTTTAATAGTCAACCCTTTCATATCTATTTAAACTGATGCTAATGCCAAATCAAGTTTGTCCATTGAGTTACATGCCATAGACATATTGATCTTCTTTGAAGCCAAGTTCTCACCCTCACATCTTCCCTAGTTGTTTTTTCTCTGGCAGTTTTCACCTCCAGCTTTATTAAGATATTATTTGACACATGACACATGTAAGTTTAAAGTGTATATCAAATCAAATATGATGATTTGCTATACTTATATATTGCAAAAAGATGACCACAATAAGGTTAGTTAACACTTCCATTGCCTCACATAATTATCATTTTGTGTGAGTCTGTGTGTGGTGATAACACTTAAGATCTGTTCTCTTAACAACATTCAAGTATGCAATACAACACTGATAACTATACTTACCACGCTATTCATTGTATCTCCAGAACTTATTCATCTTGCATAACTGAAACTTTGTACCCTTTGACCAATATCTCCCCATTTTCCTCACCCCCATTCCCATGGCAACCAGCATTGTATTCTCTATTTCAATGAGCTCAGCTTAAGATTCCATGTGTGTGATTTCTTACATAATAGGTAAAGAATGTGATGTAGGTATTTTAAATTATCCTTTGTTTCGGAAATCACAAAATTATTTTGAAAAGTTCAAAAGTCTCTCTCTGTGTGTATGTATTCCTTTGCCTAAGATGTATAGACAAGTAAAATTCACCTCTTGAGTGACTGCTACTTCTAATGGTCCCCGTATTTCCTGCCCTCAACCTTTCCTTAATCCCTGCAGTTTTGCTGTGGCCAGCAGGCAGTGAACTATTCCCTGGATCTCTGAGGCACCCCCAGAAATGGATCACAGCCCAGTGCAGGGAATACCTGCTTCTCCCAGGTCCTGGCCATCAATCCATTGAGGCCTCAGTGATGTCCTTCCTCCCCTAGAGGACTCGACTCTGGCAGTCCTCCTTTCCACGTTGTTCAGCCTCCTAGGAAATCGACAGCTTGCAGGAAGTTGCCACAGTTGCAGCTCTTTTGTCTGAAAAACAGTGCCCTTAAGTTCTTCATGATGAAGGTAAATTAATAAGTGGGCAGGGGATGCTTTTATCATGGGCACACAGTGGTTAAGAACAGGTTTGCAAACTGCATTTGAATCTTGATTTTGTTACTGTGTGACATTGCTAAGCCTTCATTTCCCTAATAGTAAAATAAAGAAAAAACAAGATTATTGACAGTATTATATTGGTTAATGTATGTCAGTGCCTAGCATAAAACACTGTTTTTATCTTTGGGTAATTTACTCCTATAACAAAACAGGCATTGTGAAAGCTAAAAACCTTGCAGCTAGTGTCTTATTTACCATAAATATATACACTAAAGCTCCTTATGCAAGCATGTAGTGTAACAGAATAAATTGTATTTTGGATGACACATCAGCCTGAGGAATCTATAAACCAGCCTCACAGTGTCAAGAATTTGGGAGAAAGTAAGAAGTCATAGAAATTACAAACCTGCTTGCTACTCTTCATTTTCCCTCTTCCTTAGTTTTAATACCTTTCTTATTTCTTCACTTTTGTTTATATTATCAAAATTTTCTGTTTATGTTATCAAGCTTTAGGAGTAATCTTTGATCTCTGTATTTGTCACAGCTCTCAATTATTGCACAGTTCTAAGCATTTTACTGGATTATGAAATATCATTTTCCACATTAGCAACTTTAATGAGGAAATCAGACAAATGTATAAATCATTCATGAAAAATAGAATAGAAAACTAGGTTGAAAGCTACTAATTTCCTAATTGTTTTTAATAAATAAATAATTTGATAATTATTTTTAGATATTGACCTTTTAGTATACTGATGATATTTGAGCAAGTTATTATTTTGGTACATTCACAGTCTCATCATAAATTTACAACTTCTTTCAAGTAAATCAGTTGATAGTTAAAATTTTATTTTCACATGTGTGTATTGCTTGAATGTGAGTTTGTTACACTCTGAAACTACTCCAGTTTTTTGCAAGCACATGTCTAATTCCCTCAACTGTAATGTGCACCTTAGCAAACTGAGTGACAGTCACGTGTCTCATGAAGCAGACAAACTTACAAGATGCTGACTGTTCCATTTCAGTGTTGCAGTGTTCATTAACCGCTGGCTGCAAAAAGAATCCTGCATTATTAAAGAGAAGAGAGGAATAGATTGGAGCAAATGACAGTTTTTAGTGTCTTATTTTTTTTCCCAGACATAAAATGGAATCACAGAGGTGAGCTTCTGCTTTAGTTAATTCTTCCCTTGGTTAGAATATCAACCTTTTTCTTCTCTGCTATCCTCATCAGAACCACCTGAAGGGAATAACTAATAAAAATTCATCTGCTGTCTTTTGTACATGACAAAATTCAGACTGGCTAGAAATCAAAGGGAGTGGGTTATCTCCACCAGCAAAGAAGTCATAATAGAGCACATTCCATTGCCTGATTTTCCATGTTGGCTTATGGGGGTCAGAAGGCTGATTTTATTGTCCTCATTCTAAACTGACAGAAGCTGGATTATGTTTTCATGGCCCTACAGAAGGGTTCTGGGCTTGCAGAGGATGCTTTTGAAACGGGTTAGATATGCCAGCAGGGGGCAAGCATTAGCTGTGAGAAAGGCTCAGAGAGGCTTTAGTGTTCATGGGGCAAGTGCTCACACACTCTCCCTTACAGGCACTCACACACTTATATTTAATTATTCTATGAAGCTTATATTTAAAGGTTTCAATTGTCAAATTTTTGCATTATATATAGACCCCCAACTTGTGTCTTCAGAGTCACCAAAATTATACCCAAGACTTCTGTTGTAAAAATGTTTTAGTTTAGGGGTAAACAGCTTGGCAGAACAGAATACATGAAGCTGGAAATTATGTGGAGCCTGCCTGAATTTGAATCCCTAAGTGACCCAAAGCAAATTTTGTAACTTCTTTGAGCTTCAGTTTTTTTCCCTTGGTGAAATGGGGATGATAAGTCTACCTACCTGAATGCATTGTTAAGATGACTGTATGAAGTGACATATGTAAGGAGTTTAGCTCTGTAAGTCACATCATAAAATCCTGGTAAATATTATCTTTCCTTTGCAATGAGTACAGACCCTGGGGAAGAGTAGACACACACGAATAGTGATAATAACCCATTAGAAAAGCCTGCTAAGAATGGATTTGGGAAGGCTTATGACAAGATGAGTCTGCAGAACTGAAGGACAAATGAGATGCTCAAGTAAGTCTGATTCATATTAATGTTTCAGTTAGCAAAGGTGGAGCTACAGGAATATGAAGCCAATGACTGAAGTTCACGGTTCACAAACCAAAAATGACTAACAAATTGTCAGGGGAATTGAGTGCTGCACATGGAAATGGAAATAAACAGTCTGGATGGTTTTATATCCAGAAACATAATTTACAGTCAAGCAATTGTGTCAGGACAGAGGGATTTTATGCATCTATTTTAGCACCCAAGTTCTTGCTGGCAGGATTTAGGGAAGAAAATATCTTTTGGAGTTTGGCAAATCACAACCAGACCCAGACCCATCTGTTCTGGAAGGAAGTCTTCTTTATCCATTGCTCTTTTACAGTTTGGAGGATTGACAGATGAAAGATGTGAGCTTGCGGGGGGTGGGGGGGGGTGCAAAAATGGGTTACAATTACAGGAAATAAAATCAGAAAGAACCAACATATTTATGGAGTAGAATGAGCACTGAGAATCCCCCTGAGAAAGACAGTCTACCTCCTCATCCTGAACTAGGTATTCAGGAAACCACTAAATCAAACAGCTTGATGAAAAGGGTTTGGAAGCAAACAATTTTGCAGGAATGTTCATTCACTTGCTGAAAGATTCGATACGGTTGTTCTGTGTTCCTAAATCCTGAACACTCTGTGGAAGTAATATTTTATGTCCAAGTATTTTATTTAGTACAAATACTATTTTTTTTAACAGCAATTTGTACAGAGTTGTCCCTATAGGTATCTAAGAAAAGTAGATAAAAAGATTCTTTGAATAATTACCAAGTCTCCCATATTTCTCTATGCTCTGAGGACAGGTAAGGCATCACAATGAAGCAAAATAAATTCTGAAGGGATGCTCAGGTGTTCTTCTGAGGTATTTAAATATGAAACTTAATAAAACATGCTTGAATACTTATGCGAACTAGAAATCTATCACATTAAACAAGGACTTCACTTTCATTATTACAAGTATGAAGTGCCATACTTTTCTACAATGCCAAATAGTGTTTTAGAAATAACATCTTATCTTGAGTCAGCACCAGGTGAAGTTTTGACAAGTAACAAATTTACAACCCTTGGGTACCTCACAGTTTCTGACAGGTGCCAGTGTCACTGGGGAAAGAAGGCAGTGCAGCTTAAAGCCATCTTGTCAGCTATAATCACCCATGTGTATTACAAGCTAAGATGATTTCTGGATTTCTCCCTCCGTGGAGACAGCAACTTGGTAAAGACACCCCCCTTCCAAATAATGGTGGAGATGCATTTCGTCATTCACAGTACTGTTGTCATAATACAGTTGGCATTAAGACTTTTCTATGTGAAGCTTGTTAAATATCACATCAGGACCCTCCAAAGTCATGTCTCACAGCATTTAAAGATGATTTATGCCTTCATGGTCATCCTAAAGGCAGTTCTAGCATCATAACTTTCAATTCTCATTAACAAACTGATACTCACTTCTGCAATAGTACACTGTTCAAACAACACCTGATGTACCTAAATGTTGTAATTAACATAATTTGATATTTTAATGACAGTTTTCATCAGAAATCTGTGATATTGTTGAAGTGAAGAGTCTTATAAATAAATTCCCATTTAGGGAAAAATTTGGTTTCTAATCTTAAGACTGGCATAGTTTTGGATATGTCCTGCCTCCAGATGCATGTTTTTTAAGCAGGAAAATGCAATTGTTCAAGACCGTGTGGCTAATGACCTTATGTTTTCTCTCTGATGGTTCAAATAATTTTTATTCTTATTCTTGAGGGTATATAAATATTTGGTATATTACTTTCACACAGGCAATACAGCCCCAAATAAACTAGTTCTTTTACAATGTGATCAGTAGACATAAGACAACTCAAACTATGTTTTATTATATAAACTGTTAAATCTACAATAAGTTGGCAGATTATTATAAACTCCCATGTATCTATCAGCTGGCTTTAGTGACTGTCAAAAGCCCATGACTTGCAGCTCTACCCCATCCACTCCTTCTCAGCCTGTCTTACTGGAAATGAATTTCAGACATTATATCATTTCACTCATAAATATTTCAGTATACATCTTTAAAATATTTGAATTCTTCATAACACAATCTTCCATACTATTGCTTCATAATATGACTGAATCTCCATTTGAATGTTTTAATTTCAAATTATCTCATAAAGGTTTTCTTTCCCCATCTCTTCCTTCTCTTTCCCTACCTTTTAATCAGAATCCAAATAATATTTAGACATTGAATTTATATTACATCTTTTAAGGGCACTTTATTGATTTCCTAATTTTCTTTTGAAATTTATTTGTTGAAGAAAATATTGAAGAATTTAGTTGTTTTATAGACTTCTCACTTCCTGGATTTTGTTGATCAAATTCCTCTGGCATAGTTAACAGAATCTATATTTCCTAAAAGTGAAAGTTGCTCAGTTGTGTCTGATACTTTGTAACCCCATGAACTGGGGCCTGCTAGGCTCCTTTGTCCATGGAATTCTCCAGGCCAGAATACTGGAGTGGGGTAGTTGTTCCCTTCTCCAGGGGATCTTCCCAACCCAGGGCTCGAACCAGGGTCTCCTGTATTGCAGGTGGATTCTATACCAACTGAGCTACCAGAGAAGCCCTGTTTCCTGAAAATCAGTAGTTAAATCCACTGGCTTGATTAGACTCAGGTTCAATCTTCTTTGGCATGACTGTTTCATAGGTGGTTGTATATACTTTTTCATAAGAAGACATATTCTATATGATTGTCTTTCTTTTCGTGGTGGTAACAGCTATTGAAGTTCAATGCCAGTTTTTCTGTGCCAAAATGCTCCCATTTACTTTAGTTACCTGAAATTGTCTTTTATAGTGTATTTGTCAGGAAAAAAAAATCACAATAATAATATTCCTTAAATTTTGTATATTTAAAACAGTTTATACTTTCTTTTTTAATCCTTGAAAAGTCAGTTTGCCTGAATGTCAAGTTTGTGGGTCATATTTTCTTTCCTGAAGTGTTTTAATTCTGTTATTCCATTGCCTTCTGGCACAAGCTGTTGCCAAAGAGTCTGGAAACAATTTGATTTTTCACCATATATGTAACTCGGTCTCTTTGTCTGAATGGCCAAATAATTTGCTAGAATATGTGCTGGTATTGATCTTCATGGCTTAATTTTCCAAGGCAGGAAGTAGACTCTCTCATAACAGCAGATTTCATTTTTTCTGTTTATTTTAAATTTTAGGAAACTTTCCTTCAAGATTTTACTTTTTTTTTTTCTTCTTCAGGTCCCCTTGTTCAATTTTCTTTGCCTAGCGTTCAATTTTCTTTTGCCTAGCCATCTTACCTTGCATTCCTTTTACTGTTTTACATTTTTTTATTAAAAATTTGTACTCCTTTTACTTATATTTTTCTTATGGTAATGAGTTATATCTCTAAACTCTGTTTTTTCATTTTTGAAGGTTTTTTTTTTTAAGTAAGAAAATATAGTTCTCCCATCCAAGGACTAACCAGGCCCGATCCTGCTTAGCTTCCGAGATCAGACAAGATCACGAGATCGGGCGCGTTCAAGGTGGTATGGCCGTAGGGAGGTGGGAGGGCGGGTCAGGATGGGGAACACATGTACACCCACGGCTGATTCATATGAATGTATGGCAAAAACCACCACAATATGGTAAAGTAATTAGTCTCCAATTAAATGTAGTTCTGACTCTTTTCTGAATTCTATAAATTTACTATGATTTTTCTAATTTGTATTATTCTTTCATCACTTTCTTAAAATTTATTTGAGCTTATTTGAAAAGCTAATTTACTTTTTAAAATCTGTTTTTTTGGGCTTGTTCTTATGTCATGTTTTTACTTCTGGGGGGTTATTAGTCTCCCTCATATACACACTGTTTTTTCTTGTAACAACTTTGTATGGAGTTTGAATGTGTTCCTTTTCTGTTCTTCATTTTTTCACAAAAGTAGTTTTTAAGAACATATTTTAAAAAATTCATCTTGAGTTGAAGCATGCAGTTGCTGTTTTCAAATGACCCACTGTACTTAATGCCTTTATTTTGGGGTTCACCTGTTCTCAAGTTTTTCACATTCCTTGTGGCTTCTGTTTCTTTGCATACAAAAGATGATACCAGAAGGGTCTTACAGCCATTTATATTTTAGAATGAGTATATCTTGTCAGCTATTCTTGTTTATTGGTTGTCTGTGGGTTTATTTTAAAATGTTTTATTTTTAATTATTTATTTGACTGCACGGAGTCTTAGTTGTGGCACACAAGATCTTAGATACAGCATGTGGGTTCTAGGTCCCTGGTCAGGGATGGAACCTGGGTCCCCTGCACTGGGAGTGTGGAGGCTTAGCCATTGGACCATCAGGAAAGTTCCTGTCTGTGGGTTTTGGTTTTACTATCCTAGCTATTCTGTCTAATTTTAAGTCGTGTTCCCTTGAGTTAAACTTAAAGGACAGTTTATCATGCAGATTAAGGTGGAAGCAGAAGTAAAGAAGCATTGTTGTTCAGTCGCTAAAGTTGTATTTAACTCTTTGCAACCCCATGGACTGCAGCATGCCAGGCTTCCGTGTCCTTCACTATCTCCTAAAGTTTGCTCACACTCATGTCCATTGAGTTGGTGATGCCATCCAACCATCTCATCCTCGGTTACCCTCTTCTCCTCCTGCCCTCAATCTTTCCCAGCATCAGGGTCTTTTCCAACGAGTCAGCTCTTTGCATCAGGTGGCCAAAATACTGGAGTTTCAGCTTCAGTATCAGTCCTTCCAATGAATATTCAGGGTTGATTTCCTTTAGGATTGAGAAGCAAAAATTATGCTTTCTTTGCTTTAATGAAATATTTTCTCTTCTTGAATGTAAACTATATTTGACATAAGCTAATTTGTTAGGATTGTTTTAGTGGCTTCATGGAGATAGTCATAATATAGAACTGTATCAACCGTCATAGGTTGTTTCAAGAAAATCAATCTGTAGTCCCCATAAAGTCTTTGTTCTTAAATAGGTAGCTTCATTTTTTCCCCCTATAGCTTCTATATCTCAAAATATTTTGGTATTTAATTTGGAGCAACTACTGAGAATTAATTATATCTGGCTTTTGATTTGTTGTACCCAGGGACAATGGTAATGTTTCTGATGATAAAATGAGATTGTCCTTGTGGCTTTGGAGACTTGCCTCTGGATTGTTGTCATTGTTCAGTTGCTAAGTCATGTCCTACTCTGAGACCTCGTGGACTGTGTTACCTGTCAGGCTCCTCTGTCCATGAGATTTTCCAGGCAAGAATACTGGAGTGGGTTGCCATTTCTTTCTCCAGGGGATCTTCCGGGACTAGGGATCAAACTTGCATCTTCCATGGGAGGTGGATCGTCCTTGCACTTTGGGCCAGAGGAGAACATTATCTAACTCATCACATGCCAAAGGGTGATTTAGGGAGAACATGAGACTGGTTATGCTGTATTCTAGACAGTTATTTCTCTATGTAACCTCAGTGGCTTCTGATTACTTTTGTGAGAGCTGGTTCCTAAGTAAGTTTTAAAATTGAGCTCCCAGTTGCCTTTAGTGAATTTGGCAAGGGTCTTTGACTTTGGAAGTTGTGTATCAGTGAGAGTTTGACTCTCAGTAAGAACAGTAGAAACATCAAAAATAGTGAATACTTCTCAGGATGAGGATGAATCCAGGGAAGATGCTGGGGAAAGCAGATACACCTGGGACAGTGACTGACAGAGACAAGTGGGTCTGTAAAATCACTGAAACTCTATGGAGGAGCTTTTGAAATCAAGTTTATAACTAACAATAGCCTGTGGAAATCATTGATACCAAGAAGCAGCAGCACCTCGAAGGATGTTGGGCTAACAGAAGATCCTGATCCTAGGGTTTCACAAGGTGTCGTATTTGGGTCTCTCCCTGAGAAGAGAGGAATCAGTCCTCTTTGTATGTAATTGGAGATTGCGAGAAGACCCACATTTCTTATCTCTTTGAGCCTTGTAGCAAGAATCAAAAGCTGATGGCAAATAAACTGCAAAGAACCCACAGTTCTGTTTTGTTTCTGCAGGCAAATTGTAGTTTTTACACACAGTTCCAGATTTCTGGTCCATCTTTTTTAAAAAGCAGACATTGCTGTCTGATGTACCTCTCATTATTCCTTTTATGGGGCTTGTACACTGCCATTTCCTAGAGTCCCTACTTCTCCAAATTTCATCACACTCAACTGATGTAAAACATCAGCACGACCTTCTTAACTATTGGAATTATTTGTGTTTGCCACCTCTGTTATACAGGGAAAGAGTTTACCAGAACAATTTATCCAGAGATCTCAGTAGAAGCCAAGGGAAAATGCTTGCAAATTGATCAAGAAGAAATGAAGAAGAGTTAGAGCAGGACACTTGATCGTTGGGAATATGCCTATAAAAGGTAAGCGCAGGGAGCCAGAGCACTTGAGAGATGGTGAGGTACCTCAGGGCAACCCCTGGTCATGCTCTTAGGAGCTCAAACTGGAGGCGTTTCTAGCATTGTAACCTGTACCTCAAGCGGCAACTTGATAAAGAATTTTCCAAATGTTAATACATAGTTTAACATAATACTCATTTCAAGTAGCAGTATTTTTGAAAGTTGAAAATAGCACATATTGTAAAATTTCTGATGTTAACCATTTTTTTTGCATACCATTCAGTAGTGTTAAATATATACACATCATAGTACAACAGATATTTAGAACATTTTATCGTGCAGAACTGGAACTCTATACCCATGGAATATACTTCATTTTCTCCTCCCCCAGGCCTTGGTAATCTACTTTTCATTTCTGTGAGTTTGATTACTTTAGATGCATCATGCAAGTGGTATCATACAGTATTTGTCTTTTTGAGACTGGCCTATATCACTTAGCATGAAGTCCTCCAGGTTTATCCATGTTGTAGTAAGTGGCAGGGTTTCCTTCCTTTTTAAGATTGAATGATATCCTGTTGTATATATATACACTCAACCCTTGAACAATATGAATTGTGAGAGTCCACACATATATGAATATTTTTCAATAAATAGGTAACTACAATACCACACAATCCTTAGTTTAATCTAAGAATGCGAAAGTCCAGGTACACAGGGTCAACTGTGAAGTTGTATAAGGGTTTTTTGACTGCTGGGGATCAGTGCCTTTAACCCCCAAATTGTTCAAGGATCAACTGTACTATGTTTTCTTTATCCGTTTATCCACTGATGGATATTTGGGTTGCTTCCATCTCTTAAGTGTTGGAATAATGCGGCAATGAATATAGATGTGTGAATATCTCTTTGATATCCTACTCTGAATTATTTTTGATGTGTACCCAGAAGTGAGATTGCTGGATTGCACAATAGTTATATTTAAAAAATTTTGAGGAACCTCCAAACTATTTTTCATAGCAGCTGCACCATTTTGTTTTCCCACCAACAGTGCACAATTATAATTTCTCCACATCCTTATAAACACTGTGGTGTGTTTTGTTTTGTTTCATTTTTTGATAGTATCCACCCTAATGGGTGTGAAGTAATATCTCATTGTGGCTTGAAGTTCTTTAATGATAATGAGCATATTTGCATATGCTTGTTAGCCATTTGTGTAGCTTCTTTGTCAAAATGTCTATTTAAGTCATTTGCCCATTTTTTTAAAATTGGGTTGATTTTGTTGTTGCTAGGTTGTAGAAGTCCTTTATACATTTCTGGATAGTAAATCCTTATCAGACAAAGACATACAGACCAATGGAATAGGAGAGAGCTCAGAAATAAATTCTTGCATATATGGTCTGATCTTTGAGATGAATGTTGAAATTGCACAGTGGAGAAACTATAGTCCCTTTAACAAATGATGTTGGGAAAACTAAATGTCCACATGCAGAAGAATGAAGTTGGACTTTACCTTATACCATATACAAACTTTAACTCAAAATTGATTAAAAACCTAAACATGAGACAAAAGTATATACATTCTAGGAGAAAATGTAGGGGGAAAGAAAGCGTCAAGACATTGACTTTGGCAGTGATTTCTTGAATATGACAATATAAGAGCAGTCAACAAAAGCAAAAATAGACCAATGAGACTAAATCAAGCTTAAAAACCTTCTGTACATCAAAGAAAACCATCAACATACAAAATGTTGTATGTTGCAGAAAGTATTTGCAGGTAACACTATTTTTAACTTAATATGGGATCACTTATCAATGTAAAAAGTCTCCACTAGCTATTGGAATTTCAGGTATTGTAAGATGGTGATCTTTTTTTTTAACAGAAGATCCTCCTGGTCTTCTTTAAAAATACGTGTTTTTTTTTTTTTTTTTCAAGATATGTATTTGGAAACTGGAAAAATCTATCTGTATGAGAAAGACTATTATTGCCCTTTTAAATCTTCTAGGAAACAGCAAGATATTTCTTCCTTCTACAACTTCCAGAAGTATAGCATCTTCTTCTCCAGAACCCACAAAAAAGATAATGATGTTGATAACAGTAACGGCTAATATTCTATCAAGAACTTTTACATTTTTTTTTCATTTATTTTTATTAGTTGGAGGCTAATTACATTACAATATTGTAGTGGGTTTTCCATTTTTCATGCAGTTAACTCTCACAACAAACACACAAACAGGTAACTGCTCTTTATTTTCCCTCATTTCATAGATGTCCTAAAATCAAAACTATCAGTGTACTTAAGTGTTATGACATCAGAATTATTATAAAAAGACTGTGGGTTCATTGTCTTAACTTCCTATTTCTCCCAAGTGATACACTTTATTACTTTGGAAGATAGCATTGGTTACCTGAGAGCCTTTTCTCGGTTGAGTTGCCAAAGTAAGCACAGAGTTGCTGAAGGAGAGGTGAAAAAGGGCAAAGACATGGAAAGTGAAAAGTTCTGATGAGAGACTTCATGAAGTTCACAGCTGACACAGAGCTAGTCCTTCTGATAAGAGAGCCTTTCTCCCTGGCTCGAAATCAGAGAGCAGGGTTTTGTTTTCGCTCTTTTCCTTTCAGGCTCTGCAGAGTACATGAATGTGCTCTCTGGAGATAATAACCAGGAAACTGCAGAATATGAAATGGCATGAAGAGGAAGGCTATGAGTCCAATCATACTAAATAAAATGTGTATCTATTTTTGATACAAGTATTTTTGACCATTTCAAAGAAATGTGTGTGGGTGTTTTTTTTTTAGCCAATTAAATTATTTTGTTTTTGGATTCTGATTATTAGTATATTCTCTTGTGTTTAAAATGAGTACCAGTTCCCAGTCTCCTGACACCTCCTTCCCTTTCCTGGTCTTATACATAAACACACAATTTCCTATTTCACTCTGCTCTTATTGCTGAGTACTAAAAATGTCTTTTATATCCATACTTCTTGAGGCAGTACTATGTATATGTTATGCTTCATCAATTCTTCACCGTTGGTTCTCCTTTAAAATTAAAATCCAGACATTGCCCTCTGACTTAGGTTCTCAGAGGTAGCTGATATCATCCATGGTGGCATATCTTTTTCCTTTATCTTTTCATAGTATTTCCAGCCCCCGCCTTAAGACTGCTTCAAGGAAATATTTTATTGTACATGGTTTGCCTATGTCATAAATAGTTGTTTAAGCTAAGTGGAAAGGACTTTTAGTGTAAGACATGGATCATTGCTTATAACCAGAAAATGGGCAATCAAAATCTCTTTAATATCAAATATGGTTTAGTATCAATATGGTTAGAAAAAGGACATATCTTCAGACATTTAGAATCAATGCAGAATTGACCAGTAATGTTTCCCATGCTTACTGAAGCTTCTACTGAGGTCATTTTCACCATCCTTAGAGTCATCAGCATATATTAAACAACTCCTGAAATGCTGGCAAGTAATATGATTTAAAATTTTACTTCTTAATCTTTGCAAGACAGGGAAAGAAATCATTGCTGTTTTTTGAATAAAGTGAAACCCAAATATCATTTATTTATCATTATTATACATAAATATTTTATTTGAGACATTTATTCCTCCTAGTATTGAACAAGATATCTTAATTTATATAAGAGCTTTATTATCAAACATATAAAAATGTCTAGTGGGCATAAAATATTTAGTAAGCAAATATAACCCATCAAAATGATAATATTTATTTTAGTAAAGCCAAGTTGAAATTTGCAGATGGATATCAATAAAGAATAGAAAAGGTAGTGTCACATTATCTTGACTCATCTATGACATATGTATGTAGCTTATTAGTTAATCTTCATTGATTTTCTCTTGGTAAAGTTAAGTATGTCTATCATTCTCATATATAAAATGAAAGGGAAAATTACTAATTAACTGATATGTTCCTCTCTGTTTTAACTTTCTCTGAGTTTATAATTCTAACCACATGGTTCATTAGTCCCACGAAAGTGTGATTTTAAACAATTGGAGAAAAAAAGGAATACAGATATTGAGCACATAGTATATATAAACACAGGAAACTGAAGCTTAGGGTAACAAAACTGACATAAGATCATACAGGAAGAAAGCAGCAGAGCTATGAGTCAGAGCTTTGGTATTCTGAAACTTTTATTAAAAAAAAACTTATTAAAATTTAAAAAAAATTACTTCTCTGAAAACTACACCATGATGAATGTAAGGCAGGCTCGTAACAGCAGAAAATGATGACAGTAATATCTGTTAAGAAGTTTGATAACATATTCAGTTCAGTTAGTCCCATGGACTGCAGCACACCAGGCTTCCCTGTCCATCACCAACTCCTGGAGCTTGCTCAAACTCATGTCCATCGAGTCAGTGATGCCATCCAACCCTCTTATCCTCTGTCGTCCCCTTGCCCTGCCTTCAATCCTTCCCATCAGGGTCTTTTCTAATTAAACATGTTAATTATTACTAGCTAATATTTATGAAGTCCGTACTACATGTCCTGTGTAGTACTTTACAAGGACTTTACAAGGACTACTGCTTTACAAGACTATCTCACTTGATTCATCAGCAGGAATATGAATAGGGGTTATTTTTATACAATTTTACAGATGAAGTTAACTAAAACTTAAAGAGGTTAAGAAACTTGACCAAAGTCAGGAAGGTAAGTATTAATACATCTTAGGGCTAATATTAGAAATCTGGCACTGTGATTCCAGACTCAGAACTTTTTGATGTTGTGTTGTATTACTAAATCCTAGTTCCCTGAAATCAACAAAAATCAAAGGAATAAGGAAATGAAAAACTTTCTATTTATCCAAATGCTGTGTCTTTTTAGCAGATTAGAACACCTTCAAAGAATCCTTCATCTGATGACTTATTTGCTTGGGTACAGTGCTGACACTAATTTTACAGAAGGAAAATAAAAAACTAGTACATCAGAATGAAAATAGAGATGGTATCATGACAAATAGCATTCAATATTGAATGATCATTACTCAAAGTCTAATGATCATTACCCAAACAGAAATATTCTAAGAGAGCATCTGTTTCAATAATTTTACTCCCTTTATTTATTAAAAAAATTTACAAAGTTTGTCATCGATTATGGTGTTAGTTTAAACAAATACCTGTGAGCTCCTTGCCTTGAAACCAGTCTTAAAATAGGAGTTAAATGGCTGACTTGTAACTAGTCACCATCATTTCCAAGTTCTGTACAGTCAGGTAAGTCAGAAAAATAGTCTTTTTGAGTTTGTTTCATCATTTTAGTATGAGACCAATAACAAGACCACTATGTATTGCAGGTTTTTAAAAGATGAGTATCAAATGACAAAAGTATGTAAAAAGACTTTGTAAGGGTGTTAAACTTCAGACATTTTTATGGTGTGATGGACTCCCCACTGTTGTAATATGCAGTTAGAAGGTTTAATCTGGCACATAAATATGAGATAGCTGGTGTGAACTAAGGATGCCGTTTGGACCAAGGAACAGAGCAAAGCTAATTGGCTACACGGGAACTCAACCCATGTCCTTAGCCTCATTAACTGTGCTCTACTAAGCACACTGTTACTCACACAACCTACCTTTCACGAGCCTGGATTCATCTGGGCATTGATGACATAGAGATGAGTGATCCTGGTCTCGGTCCTCAAGGGACATTCTAGCATGCAGTGCCAGGCAGATGCATAAATAAAGAGGTAACGTACGTTATAATAAACTAATGCGGTAGTAGAGATTTATAAAAATGCTAAGAAGGCCCAGAGAAGAAAACCACCAACATTGACAAAGGAAGTATGGTATTTTCATCTTGTTATTGAATTTGTAGGACCCCAAATTTTTACATCTCAAAACACTTGCTGCTGCTGCTGCTAAGTCGCTTCAGTCGTGTCTGACTCTCTGCGACTCCTTAGATGGCAGGCTCCGCCGTCCCTGGGATTCTCCAGGCAAGAACACTGGAGTGGGCTGCCATTTCCTTCTCCAATGCGTGAAAGTGAAAAGTGAAAGTGAAGTCACTCAGTCGTGTCCGACTCTTCGAGACCCCATGGACTGCAGCCCACCAGGCTCCTCTGCCCATGGGATTTTCCAGGCAAGAGTACTGGAGTGTACTGTATTGGTCTTTATCTTTCTGGCTGATTCATGTCAATGTATGACAAAATCCACTTTACAATATTGTAATTAGCCTCCAACTAATAAAAATAAATGAAAAAGAAAAGAGTACTGGAGTGGGTTGCCATTGCCTTCTCCACTCAAAACACTTAAGTGCACTTAAATCTATATGTTAAATAATTTCCTCATTTGGAGACTTCAAAGAACATTTTCCTTTCTTTCTTCCCACTTTTCCTTTCCTCCCTCCATCCCTCTCTCTCTTCTTTTTCCTTAATTGTAAACATTTAATATATGACAGCGTCTATGGGTCAGAAATTCAGGAATATCTTAGCTGGGCGTTTCTGCCTTAGGGCTTCTCAGGTGGCTTCATTCAGCATGTCAGCAGGGCTGTAGTCATGTCAAAACTTGAATGTGGCTTTCAAGTTCAGCTTTCATAATGGCTTGTGCACATGACATTTGCAGGGGGTCTTGGCTCTTATCCAGCTGTTGGCATGAGACCTTAGTTCCTGGCCATGTTGACTTTCTCCTAGGGTGCTTGAGTGTTCTCATGACATGTTAGCTGGCTTCTCCCAGAGTGAGCAAGAGGGAGTGGGCGAAGGAAGGCTGTGGTACTCTGTGTGACCTAACCTCCAGAGTTATGCACTGATACTTCAGTTCTAAGGTACGGTTTTTAAGTGACCCATAATTTAATGGAAAAGTTCAAGAATAGAACTTAATGTGTGCTTTACTATCATGAAATCAACATTTTGATTCTGCAAATCAACTTAGTGTGTACTTTACTATCATGAAATCAACATTTTGCAAATCTTTGCAAGTTGCAATGGATGGGTTATTCCAAAATATTCGTTCCCCTATATATCATGCAGTTATACAGAACTAGAAACGTCAGCTTGCTATTTTAGGTGTAATCAAGTTTATGTCCTCAGGCATCTTGACAGGTCATCAGTGTTACCAGTTCATTTGAATTGATACAGAGAGCCAATAATTGGTCACAGTTTTGTGGGGTTTTTTTTTTTTTTTTAATATTGAGGTCCAGTGATTGGCTCCCAGTTCTCTGAAACAAAGAGTGAAGACTTCTGGAAAGCTGAAAGTACATTTCAGTTCACACAAGCTGATTTATGCTTTTTCAAGAATTCTTTTGTTGCTTAAAGCCAAATGCACTGGCAATAAGAGAATTATACAAAAATGGCCCTTTTAATCAATCTTTTTGGTTTAGTCAAGCTTTACTACCAATAAAAAATGACCGATGATCCAGACAGCTTGCTTTTCTCCCACCTGAGCCATAAATGAGACAAATGATCTGGCCTAGCTTATGACCTGGGATATGGGAGATGAATAGTACCCTTGAGGTTTTATCCATTCTGAAATTACAGCTGAAAGAATTAGAAGAAAATAATTTTATTGTCAATCTGTGATTAAGTTTTGGGACATTATATGTGGAGTTGTAGGTATATACATGGAAATCAATTGTTTACTCTCCTCTGTTGTTTACTGCCACTAATCCAAGAATTCCAAAAGCTCTTTGCAGAAACTAATGTGTCTTATTGATAAGCATATGCAGAACTCTAACTCAATGCTGCATTTATATCATAGTGATTATATATTATTTGAATCAGATACTCAGCAGGCGAAAACTACCCATCAAGTGCCAAGGAAATTCTCTTAGGGCATGTGGTGTCCTTTCAGGTCAATGAAGTCATCAAGGTCTGTCATTCTTTCCAGTTGTGACATATTTTACTAGCAACTGGTGTCCCTCAGATACATGATTCCTGCCACTTTCAGAGACGTAAACCATTTCTGTTTTGAAATATATAACCAGAATGTTGATGATTAAAGTTAAGCAATGCATTTATCAGCACACACACACACACACACTGGCTTTGGAGCATTCCTCTTAAAAACAGACCAACAATGATTAACCCTGTTCTTGTTTCCTCTATGAGTATATTTAAGTTAGCACAGTATTTTTCACACCTCTTTTCATTATACTATGTTATATGTTCCGAATACCACTCAGAGTTAAGATCCTCTTACTTGTATTTTCTTCTGTATGTTTAAACATTTAAACCACTGATGTGTGTGTGTGTGTGTGTGTGTGTGTGTGTGTGTGGGTACATATACATGTGGTCGCTCAATCATGTCTGATTCCATGGACTGTAGCCTGCCAGAGTCTTCTGTCCATGGGATTATCAAGGCAAGAATACTAGAGTGGGTTGCTATTTCCTCCTTCAGAGGATCTTCCCAACCCAGGGATTGAACCCTGTCTCTCTCATCTCCTGCACTGGCAGGCAGATTCCTTACCACTGACATTATATCCCAGTTTATTGAGGACTTATGTATATATTGCACTAGGCTGGGTGCTGGAGGCTCCCAGCTGGTGATTGCCTCAGCACTTTGTTCTGGGTAATGCACACCAGAAGAAGAAGAAAAAGGACTCTGTGAATAGGTGTTCTTTCCTCTATGTATTGAAGGACACTCTTCAAAACTGTGTATTGGCTAGCCTGAATTTTTCTGTATAAAAAGTCAGGTTTTGCCCTACAATCCACTTTCAGGTCTAAGAGTTTTCCTTTGCTACTGTTGAATGCTAACAGCCGGGGGCAGCAGAGCTTTGTCCTGGCAGCCACTCTGGTGGTGCTAAAGGTGGGGATCACACTGTCCCAGTGTTTGCCCCCTGATGCAGCTCCTTAGACTTTGAGCAGCTGCTTGAGTCCATTAACAGTCACTTAAGCAGCAGGTAGAGAAAGCTGTGCTGCTATGAATTAAAGGTGGGAGAACTGAGAGGTGGGAAGGACTTGGCTGCCAGCACCTGATACACACACACACACACACACACACACACACACACACACACGGTGTTAAATTTAGGGGCAGTTTTTTTTAAAACAATCATAGAGATATTATTTGGTTGTCATATACAGAAGATTGAATGGTTTTTGCCATAAGTTTTGCCAAAAATGTGATATCAAGCTTAACTGTTCGTTTTGCTAGCAGCTCTTCATTGTATAGCAAATATGTAGGCAAAGTAGTCATTTCTAAAGTTGGTCACTTTAGAATAACCATCCTTAATGGAATAGCTATCCTTAAATGCACTGAAAAGTGGCATACAGATCTGTGTTTGTGCTTCTTATATTGTTTGATCTCAGCTGATAGTTGAATGTTCAGTCCTGGAACCCATCCTTCTATTTTCTGAAAAGCTGAGAAAAGTAACTAGGAGAAAGCCAGCAGACCAGATGCCATCTAAAACCTACAAATTATTCCAGGACTTAAGCTTCTTGAAGTCTCTATATTAAGATCCAGTACTTTTTTTGTGTTTGTTTCAACAGGAGGGTTAGAGGATAGAAAATGCTTTATTGATAGAAAGTGGGAGCTGTTACTCCCCCCACCTCCTCCACTCCTCAAAACTAAAAAAGAAAGCAAGGCCATTCAGTTCCTTGCCAGATCTGTAAAAAGCTCTTATCAAATGGGAAGACATTATTTCTAAGTGAGAAGCAAAACCTCTGTATCACTCTAAGTTTTCTACCATTTCCCACTTTGATGTGTGTGTGTGCGTGTGTTTAATTCAGATTTTTGAGCAATCATCTTCAGATGGATTTCCACACATTAAAAAGAGGAAAACCACCTGAACTGAGATCTCAGCATCTCCTCCCTGTGAATAGGGGGTTCTGTTTAGCTGCTTCTTGGTGGCTAATTGGGAATTATACTGCGTGCAGTGTACTTATAATCCCAAGCAGAGCCAACTACATCTACACCAGTGATTACTACGCTATCTGTTACCAAATAGGCTGCAAACGCGGCCAGCCCAACCGACTGTAGGACTGGCTCCTAGGTCATCACTCAGCGATACCGAGAAAATCGGGCAGAGGAAGCGCCAGCGTTAGAGGCGTCTTCCCTGGAGATGAAGCTGCGCCCCACACAGCTAGCTGTCAGTGCGGTGGTGACGGTCACACCCGGCAGCGGCCGCAGCGCATCTCCGGAGAGCAGGGGCTGTGGCTCGGCCCAGAGGCGCTGCCGGGTGCAGCGGGCGCGGCGGCAGGAGGAGCCCAGGCGCTCTGGGTAGAGGAGCCTGGGGCTCGCAGCGTCGGTGCTGCATTCCCCAGAGCGGCCGAGGCAGCGCTGGGGAAGTTCCCAGCACGCACTCAGCCGCGCTGCTCCTCAGCCTCAGTTGTTGATGAGCCTGGGCGCGCCTCAACGCGCGGGGAGACAACCCCTTTGGCTTTCTTAGAGACAGAGATGAGAAATGAGCTGCCGAAGGAGTCTGGCAAGGAGGAGAGCGAAAGGCAGTTTGGTGCCAGCAGCTAAGTTGTAGCATTGCTTTGGAGGCTGCCCCGGGAGCACAAGAGAATTTGACAAGAACAGACACCGTCGCAGACCCCAGGCGTGCCTGATTGCACTTGAGTAGATCGCTGGGACGCAGCCTTCGCTCCAACTATCTGTGGCCGACTAAAGGGAAGGAGACTAGAAACGGGACTGCAAAGTGATATTCCTGAAAGGAAAACACAGGCACTGGAGAAGGAGGGGCGGGGGGACAGCCCAGCTGGCGTGTGCGTTTTTTTTTAAAGGAGAAACCCTCAGGTATGTTCTCTCTTTCTCCATCAGCGCTGCCTCATCTGCATGGGATTGTGTGTGTGTCTTTCCTGGTCCACTCTTGTTGTCTGCACTTTAGTTCACAACCAGGGGATTCTCCTAGTAGTAGATGAATTTATCAATGGTCAGCTCTCCTGTGTTTATAATACAGTTGGTTCTGTTGAGGATTATAGACTTCTTCAGCATTGCTTTATTTTAAATGCAGAATGATAAATGATTGCTTAGTTTCTGCTCAACTTTCAGGGGAAGATCTGCTCAGGGAAAAACAAAGCTGAGATAAAAGGCTAGGGCATTTTCTAAATCCTTGGGATTCAGGGGAAGGATGAGGGCTAAACAGTAAAGAAAAGTTGAGGGCTTCTAGGAAGGGGTTAAAAGCCAAGATGTTATAGACTAGCATTGTTGTCACCCAGGTGTTTTTCCAGCTCAGCATCCAGTCTGGAGCGAACTGAGCTTTACCAGTGGTTCTGCATTTCCAGCTCTTGATCAGTCCTTCAAGATAAAGATCCTGCAGATTGGCTTTCAAAAGATGAAATGCTCTAACTGTGTACTTGGTTCTGTGTTACAATTGTTCTACCCTGCCTAAGGAGGCAGTCTAAAAAAAAAAAATCATTTTGCTCCAACAGCTTGAGTAAACCCTAACTTCTGCAATTACATCATCTGTACACTTGTATAATAAAGAGAAAAACAGATTATGGTAACAATAGTTAATGTTGACTGCCGTTAGTACCTAGGCTGAGATGACAAAGCTCAAAGTCACTTTTCCTTATTAGGCTTTTAAAGGAAAAAAGGAAAGTGGTGGGTGGGTAGCGCACATAAAATGAGTTTTTGAAAATACCCTGTATTTCTTTAATAACCTAAGACTGTACGTTTATCTCATTTTTAATTAATAATAAATTCAATGCTTTAAAAATAATCCTGACATCTTTTATGCTTAAATATAGTATTACCATGAAAGAGGGTAAAATTAGTAGTACATTAAACATATATGTATTTTAATTCAATGAGCTTTACTAGAAGAGAGAAACAAGAGAATGATAAAGTTTGCTACTTTTTAATATATCAAAGTATTTTATTTTTAAGTGTTTTGTTAATACAGAGGCTCATGCCAAAGTGGTAGGGCACTGATTTTTAATTATTGGTCCTACTTTATTATGGTTTAAAAGTACAAATGAAATAGAAGTAAATGGGATTTAAATTACAATTTATGTATACTGTAAGGTAAATCACCACCCTGCTCTTTTAAAACTAAAACCTCATTTTTGCCAACCATCTGGAGTGCTGGTTCGGGCCACCTAGCAGAATGAGGAAATTAGTTGTTTCAAAATTCCACACATTACTATAATCAAAACATCAAACTATGGTAAGCAACTGCCATCAATTCCTGGGTCAGAGAAGTGATTTGGAAGGTGGACAAAGAGTTGAATTTATGAGTGGAAAAAATTGTGTATTTCTTCTATGTTGACATCTTATGGGGAATGTTATAATATCTATAGATGAAACTATAGCAGCAGTACAACAGTAGTTTTACTGAGTCCATTAAATGATTATTTTTCAAAGAAGTGAGTAAACCAAGCTAAGATAATTTAAAAGAATATTAGAACTCTCATTTACAAAGTTTCCTTTTCATACTACAATGGAGTTCTGTTGAAAAAATAATTTTTATGAATTATTTTTGTTGGAGGATAATTGCATTGCAATATTTTGCTGGTCTCTGCCACACATCAACATGAATCAGCCACAGGTATACATTTCTCTCCTTCCTTCTGAGCCTCCCTCTCATCTCCCAACCCATCCCATCCCTCTGGGTTTTGGAAGAGGATAAACAGGTATGGTTTATTTCCTAGTATTTGATTATTCATTGTTAGGCTTCCATTATAGAACGCGGTAACTTCTTCCAGAAATTGTCATCAACATGTGATTCAGTAAATCCATGCCTCCATGAAATATGAGGTAAACATGTTAGATAAGCCTAGAGAATCCACTTTTCATATCTCTATTATTAACAAATTACTTACATTTCTAGGCCATCTACCCCTTTCTGTGGTTGTTAGTCTTCAATAATGAAGTAAGTGTGTGATGCCTAGATCTACTTGTTTAAGAGCACATGGAACATTGTAAATAGATGGCAACTCTGGTGATTCCTCTTTCAAAGACAAATTGTATGAAGTATATGTGTGTGTGTGTGTATGTAGGGGTCAGTTGAGAAGGAAATAGCTTTTGTGTCTTTGATGATTTAGGATAAATCTGTGATTTTGAATATCTTTTTGCCAGTGCTCCATTTACTTTTTTTTTTTCCATTTATTTTTATTAGTTGGAGGCTAATTACTTTACAACATTGCAGTGGTTTTTGTCATACATTGAAATGAATTAGCCATGGATTTACATGTATTCCCCATCCCGGTCCCCCCTCCCACCTCCCTCTCCACCCGATCCCTCTGGGTCTTCCCAGTGCACCAGGCCCGAGCACTTGTCTCATGCACCCAACCTGGGCTGGTGACCTGCTCAGTTAACACAATGCACACATCCACCGTGAGCTCCCATGGGCATTCTGTTACCTCTGCGTTGTCTTCCACTTTTAATACCATCAATTTCTATTATTCCTTCTTTCCATTCCGTTCTGTCTACTATGGAAGAACTTCCTCTAGAATCTCTGAAATATGAGAATCATCTTCCCACCTGAAAAAAGAATTGTCTTTCAGCTAGAAATTTTGAGATTTTAGAAATGTATATGCCAAATTTATTTCTAAAACACACTTTTACAGGTGGAAACTCACTTTCTAACTGTATTATGACTTAAAACCTAATATCAACTTGCTTGAAACCATACATTTAAAACATCATTCAGCAACAATTTTAAGTTCAAGGCATTAACTTTGCATCTGTTTTTGTTGTTGCTGTTGTTACAAATCCTTCTGTCTCTTAAGTTTTCTGTGCTTGGATGGCTAAGCTCCAATTCCCTTCTAGCTTAAAAAAGGGGGGATTTATTAATAGCCCTCTCAGTCTGTAGCTTTTGAGCATGCAGAAGACTAAGCTCCCACTTCTGTAATCTCTATGGAGATAAGGATGCCACAGCAGTGCTTGCACCATTTGTCTTTGAAAGCATAGTTAGGAGGACAGGTGGCATTGTAGCCTGGAGATTGAAAGTCCTCCAGAGGAGAAGTAGAAATGAAGACACACAATTACTTCTCATTCTCTTGTGAAAATGATCCAAGAGGCATGTATATTTTGCATATCCTCATTACATTGTCTAGTTTGGCCTCAGCATATAGAAATTATTGTAATTTTGATATGGAAGACTATTTTGCATTATTGTGTCTATTTAGAGAATTAAGAAACTATTTTGTGGAAATAAATGTTGGTTAGCAAGATATAAACTCAATTTAAAAAATTATACTCAGGATTCTCAAAGTATTTAAAAAAGTGAAGTATAAAAAATGTAATCAGAGAAGATGGGTTTCTCTCTAAAATAGTTTGTCTCCCTTACACTTTCACAACCTCATCTTTGTCCTGTTTCTTTTCCCAACAGACAATCTCCATGGCCCAAGTCCTGTGTAAAACACCTTTTTTCCCCCTGAGTATTCTGGCTTTTGAATATTTGGGTGCAGTATGTCTTCTTGATAGACAAAAAGTGTTTTGGGTGGATATACTTTGTTTCACGTATTGTTCAAGTTGAAATAGCCTACTCTAGAAGTAACTTTCCCAGGCTTTTTATACTTAAGGAAGGGGAAGAAAAGAAAAAGAGTAAGCTAGGTGTAACTATTTCTATTGTATAGATGTTTCTGTTGTACGTGCCTGATGACTTAGGCATGATCACTAAGTTGGGTTTCTGAGACAGGACACTGTAAATTTGATCCTAGAAAAACTGAGGGAGAACAAACATGCTTTGAATCATGTCATTGTGCAGTGGTACGTAACTGAAAAATCTACCACTTGGTAAAAATTGCTAATCATATAGAGGACTGAAGCACACATTCTAATGAGAGTCCATTGCTTTTTGCTTTCTAGTAGAAAATACTGGAGTCAGTCAAATCCAAGTTCAGTCTCTAGCTGGCTGGGTAAACTCAGGCTATCATTTCCTAGTGTTGATTTCCTCCTCTGTAATGGAAGACTTATCTGATGCTCCTGGAGAATCAGTTCTCAGACTCTGAAATTCTATAAAATCTATGTAATGCAGACTCCATATGGTCAACTCCATTTGAAATGTGGCACCAGAATTACTTGACTCCAGTTCATTTTCCCCAAGGCTTATAAATATCATTTGCCTGCTTGATAAGCTGAAGAACCTGTACGGATCCTTTTTGCACTTTTAAGAAATCTGACAGCTTGTTTTCCTTCACACAACTAGGTTATGGTAAATATTGTTTTATTAATATTCCATATGACCTCATATTTTGTATAAGGCCCTATATTTGAGAGTCATAAAATATTTGCTGCAGCTTTGATAGATGCTGAAATCCTGCCACTTTAACAAGAAATATGGCATTTGGATACTTAGAATGATTTTGAATCATTCATAGAACAGTTTTGTTGAGAGGTTTTAAAAATAAAGTGAGTGCAAATACCCTACTTAGTCATTTGAATAGATTTACTGTCTTTCTAGCTGTCTTCTTCTGTATGTGCACACTCATGAGAACATGCTAGAAAAAAGGGGATTGAGGGGCTCTCTCATGGCTGAAGGCAGAGCATAGGAGATTTTATATTTCTGTCTTAATTTCCAAAAAGATTGATTGGCAAGAGGCAAAATATATAAATTAATTTCATATATGTAAAAATAAAAATTTAATTCTAGTTGCTTCTTAGAAAGTGATCGATAGGAAACCCAACAGAGTGTCACAATATTCTTAGACAATAGGTGAAGAACATTTTTTTGATATAGTGAGTGATAAAACATATAATGTTTGATGGATAAATACAACAAGTTACAGTAAACACATACATCGGTTGCTGGCTTCCTCCTCTTAGCCTTGAGTGGGAGCATTCTCTTGATCCTCTCTGTCTAGTCACTATTTTGGTGAGCTGAATTTATACCTCACTGAGGGGAATTACACTAAGGTGTTCCCACCAAAATTGAGAGATTCAGCTCTTCCAGTTTCTCCCAAATAGCTTCTTTTCCTGATTCCCTCAACCTCTCAGGCTCAAATCTCAAGTCATCATCACTGCCTTATACCCCCTCATGTCCTATATTCAGTTACTAATCACATGTTTTCTCTATATCATTTCTAGCCGTGTATTCTTTCCTCCCCTTGTTGGCACCACCTTAGTTCAAGTTCCTGTCACTTAACAATCAGAATATTGCACTAATCTTCCAATTGTTCTGTCATGAGCCTCTGCTCTGAGCATCTGTTCTGCATACTACTGCCAGATTCCTTGTCCTAAAAAATGCCTGGACTATGGCACATGTCACTTTCTGCTCAGAAACTTTCAAGGACATCACATTGTATATGAAATGAAACCTAAAGTATGTAGTGTGGAAAAAATACACCTTTAACAACCACATGCAGGAATGCCTTTTCAGCTTTACCTTTTAGTTCCCGATCAGTCTCTGCCCTAGATAAACAGATTACTAATTAGGAGATTGGGTTTAGCATATATACTATTGAAACTATGTATAAAGTAAATAACTGATGAGAACCTACTGTATAGTAGGGAACTCTACTCAATGCATTGTGGTGACCTAAATGGGGAGGGAATCCAAAAACGAAGGAGGATATGCTTATGTATAGCTGATTCACTTTGCAGTACAGTAGAAACACAACATTGTAAAACAACTATGTTTGAATAAAAATGAAAAAAAAAACAGATTGCTCACGGTTTCCAAATATTGAAATTTTATACAATTCCATAATACTAAGTTATTTGTATCATTCATTTACTAATACATCATATACTTTCTCATGAGATTTCACCTTTGGTCTTGACCTGTAGTTTAAACCTTTATTCTTGCACACAACTGGAAAAAAATTCTAGCAAGACTATAAACACATTAAGTGTGTAAACTTTGACAAATTACTTAAATTTCTGCTTCTTAACTTTGCAACCAGAAAATAATGGCACCTTAAAGTGTATTGCTTCATAGAGTTTTCAGGAAGATTAAATGAGATAATATAGATTAAGTGTCCAAAGAATACTGGCTATTCTCAATTGTAGTTATGTTCAGACTCCTAACTACCTTGTATATAAAATGTACATACTTAGTAAATTTGTTTGCTATTGTGCTTAATTTGAATTCTATAATATTATCAGTTACTAGAGGGAAAGACTAGTTAGGGGAGGCGAGAGGGTGGTATACAAAATAGAATATAACAACAACAGAAGACTAAAGTCAGAAGGAAAAATTCAAACTTCCACAGTGACTTAAGATAGTAATTTCCTAGCAGTTATATTTAGAGTAAACTAGAATGGCTTTGGATACTCCAGTTTTTTTAAATCAAGGGCCCTGAGATTCTAGCATTCTTTTGTGTATTTTCCATGATACCCAAAGGGAGCATATACTAATTATTTTCTGTGTTAGAGCAGATAGGGGTTTCATGAAGAGTCTAACACTGTAAAATGGTCCCAGGAACAAGAAGAGAGATCAGAATATGACTAGTGACCCTAATTTCTTCTCTTTGTTCAAAGGTCTGACTTTAGGAGGAACTCTGTAAATCTCTGGTGAATGTCAGGATCTTGTATCCTAGCAGCTCGTGAGCACAAGCACTGAAAAGCAGAAGACATGTAGCTTCAGGAGAAATGCAAGATGAACAGTTAAAACAGGGAGCTGCCTGCCTGACTTTATCTAGGCCAGAAGCATGTCATAGTATAGGTCTTTGTCAACTCCCTGTGATGTTTGTCTTCCTGTTCTTAATCAAGTGTTCAGAGACTAAGTACTACTATTTCAGTTTGATGTTTCTAGTCATAGTACTTTCCTCATTGTCTCTAGGTCCCATATCCTCCTTCACTTCCTTTTATCTTTTTTTTAAAGTTGGAGTATATTATAATGTGTTACTTTCTGCTGTACAGTGAAGTGAATCAGCTATATGTATACAGATATCATATATTAATGCATATATGTGGAAAATCCCTTGATCTAAATCTTCCCCTTTTAACTTCAGCTATTAAGCCAGGGTGTGGTCTGCCTCTCTTCTATTTAGGCCAGTGGGACCCCAAATTTGTGTCCACATTATTGGTCTTTACCATCCTGGCTTCTGCTTTTATGACATCCAGCTCCCAGTGGCTTTAGCAATAGCCACAATTATGTGAAGAAATCCAGAGAATCCCCAGTGGTCCTTTTTAGTTTTCTAGAAGGAATTCTTAGAGCATTTGTTTATTCCAAGATGTGAGGCAGTATAGACAGCTGATTATAGACAGCTGTTTTTACTTGTGAAAATTTGTTAGAGAAAAATTTCCACCCAAAAAATACCAAATGAAGAGTCTGAGCAAAACCTGCATTGAATTCTTTGGCTGATCTTGAAATCTCTAAATTTCTCAATAATGACAGTGAAAGGAGGGCATGTCAGTTAGCAGGGGCAAAGAATAGCCAACTTTAGAATCTATGGAGAGAAAACGTGAGCCTGGCTTTGAAAGTATTCTTTGTAAATTACGAGCTATATATATATATATATATATATATATATATATATATATATGAAGTGAAGTGAAGTGAAAGTTGTTCAGTTGTGTCTGACTCTTTGGAACCCCATGGACTATTCGGTCCATGGAATTCTCCAGGCCATAATACTGGAGTCAGTAGCTATTCCCTTCCCTTCTTCAGGGGATCTTCCCAACGCAGGGATCGAACCCAAGTTTCCCGCATTTAAGCCCATATATATGTATATATATGCCCATATGTATATTAATTTATTTATTTTTTTCTTTTTGGTTGTGCTGGGTCTCTGTTGCTGCGCACGGGCTTTCTCTAGTTGTGACAAGCTGGGGTACTCTTTGTTGTGATGCTTGGGCTCTAGGAACACGGGGTTCAGTAGTTGCAGCTTGCAGACTCATTAGTCATGTGAGCCTAGTAGTCTTGGCACATGAACTTAGTTGCTTTGTGGCATATGGAATCTTCCCTGGGCCAGGGATCAAAGTTGTGTCCTTTGCACTGACAGGCCAGTTCTTAACCCACGGTACCACGAGAGAAGTCCATGAGTTACTAGCTTTTATATCACATACATGTGCAGTCTTTCAGTCATATCTGATCCTTTGCGACCCTGTGGATTGTAGCCTATCAGGGTCTTGTCCATGGGATTCTCCAGGCAAGAATACTGGAGTACATGGCCATTTCCCCCTCTAGGGGATCTTCCAGACCCAGGGATGGAACCCACAGCCTCCTGCATTGGCAGGCAGATTACCACTAGGGCCACCTGGGAAGCCAAGGTTTTAGGTTATCTTTCTCTTCAGACACTTGACACCATAGTTGAGTTGAGTTGAGTTGAGTTCAGTCACTCAGTTGTGTCTGACTCTTTGCAAACCCATGGACCACAGCATGTCAGGCCTCCCTGTCCAACACCAGCTTCCAGAGTTTAACCAAACTCATGTTCATCGAGTTGGCGATGTCATCCAACCATCTCATCCTCTGTCATCCCCTTCTCCTCCTGCCCTCAATCTCTCCCAGCATCAGGGTCTTTTCACATGAGTCAGTTCTTCACATCAGGTGGCCAAAGTATTGGAGTTTCAGCTTTTTCAACATCAGTCCTTCCAATGAACACTCAGGACTGATCTCCTTTAGGATGGACTGGTTGGATCTCCTTGTAGTCCAAGGAACTCACAAGAGTCTTCTCCAACACCACAGTTGAAAGGCATCGATTCTTTGGCACTCAGATTTCTTTATAGTCCAACTCTCACATCCATACATGACTACTGGAAAAACCATAGCCTTGACTAGATGGACCTTTGTTGGCAAAGTAATGTCTCTGTTTTTTAATATGCTGTCTAGGTTGGTCATAACTTTCCTTCTAAGGAGTAAGCATCTTTTAATTTCATGGCTGCAGTCAACATCTGCAGTGATTTTGGAGCCCAGAAAAATAAAGTCAGCCACTGTTTCCCCATCTATTTGCCATGAAGTGATGGGACCAGATGCCATGATCTTAGTTTTCTGAGTGTTGAGCTTTAAGCCAACTTTTTCACTCTCCTCTTTCACTTTCATCAAGAGGCTCTTTAGCTCTTCACTTTCTGCCATAAGGGTGGTGTCATCTGCATATCTGAGGTTATTGATATTTCTCCTGGCAATCTTGGTTCCAGCTTGTGCTTCTTACAGCCCAGTGTTACTCATGATGCACTCTGCATGTAAGTTAAATAAGCAGAGTGACAGCATATAGCCTTGTTGTACTCCTTTCCCAATTTGTAACTAGTCTGTTGTTCCATGTCCAGTTCTAACTATTGCTTCGTGACCTGCATACAGGTTTCTCAAGAGGCAGATGAGGTGGTCTGGTATTCCGATCTCTTTCAGAATTTTCTACAGTTTATTGCTTGACATCATAAACCTTGATTAATTTCTCTCATAATTTGTTTTAGTTGTCTGTAGTACAGGCCCCACCCCAAAGCTATTAATTGCTGATTTGTGTTTGGAATATAAAGCTTTCCTCTGTGAGAAAGGAAGAGATATTTTTTAGAATGCAGAAAATGTTAAAAGTCCACAAGACATAACACAAATTTCAAATCTCAAAATGTAATTACAATTATAAAACTCTGGATGTGGTTTTAAAAAAATTCTAGGAATACCAAGAAAGTGCTTGTGAAAATACTTAAAATTTCTGGATGCCTATTTTTAAATTGTTTCTCAGTTAATCCACACATTGTCTCCCTTTTCATTGTCAACTCCGGCTCTCAGTTCAGTTATCTAAAATGCCTCGAGGACAGATTTATTGTAGTGCTAAATACTAAATGAAAATGAACCAAAAAATAAATCCTGTTCATATTTTCTTGCAAAAAATGTGTTACTATATGTCTGTGAATATTAATGAGTGTTAAAACCAAACTATCGTGAAACTAATGGATACTATGAACTCCTTTTAATCAAGAATCCAAACACTAGTGAACAATAAGCTAATTTGTGACAATATCTTTAGAATCAAGATAGATATAATAGATATTTATAGGTTATAATGCTATTCAAACATTAATATATCTTATTTTTGCAATATTGTACAATAATGATATCATTATTATGACATGGAAGATACTCAAGATTTCCCCTTAGTACTTTCCACATTATGAAATATTAATTTATGCTTATCATGATTGATTTTTATTTAATACATTTTAATTATTTGAAATCAATAAGATATGTTGGATGAATTGTCATTTTCTACTTAGTTAAATAGCACAGTCTCAATGATGAGGGATGACTGTCTGGGTAATTAGAATCCTATTTATTTGATTTGAGAGGTAGTAGAAATGACTTTGGAACAGAAGTTAATTCCTTTATAGACTGATTATCAGCACTAAGGGAACTATTATGTCCCAAGATCACAGACCTAGATCTCAACATATTATCTTCATGAGGAAAACAATCAGTCATAAAGAGAGATATAAAAAAATTATTATTGTGCAAAAGCCATCTATTTTCTCAAGAAAGCAATTCAAAGCCAGTATCCTCCTGAAGGGAAACTAAAATATCAACTCTATGAATGAAAGACAGTACATTTTTCGTATGTCTGAGTACCAGCAGGCTTCTCTTAATTAAACTTTGCTTAGATCACAACTGAAATTAGTCTGTGGGTCCTGAAGACTCAGCAGGTAACTCAGGAAAAAGGTGGGACAAGAGTGTCGCAGACAACAGGAAAAAGCCAAACTTGGGTTTAAAACATGTCCACACAATGCACATTTCAGAAATCCCGGGACAGCAAGGTGACTGTGTCTACATTCCTTTTTCTTGCTGTGTGCCCTAGGCTGCCTGAGGGACAGCTTCTGTCCCTTTCTGATTGAGAGGTGTATATCCTGCCTCTTGAACTGTTGCCTTTGTCTTAACTAGACAAACTACACAAAACTTGTAGTCTAGGGAATTCCTCTGGGTTGATTACAGAGCTGTGAACATGTTCTGCAGAAACGAAGCAAGTTCAGTTTTAGACAAGAGGTGTCTGGGTGGTTTTACCATGCAGTGACCTGTGTAGAGAACGAAGGACTTGGCTTTCCCAGCACCTCTCTCCCTCACCATCAAGTTGGATCTGAATTTCTAGTGCCTTTCTCTTCACAGGCTGGTGAGTTCCTTGAGGACAAGGCTGGTGTCATTTTTATCCTTACTGCAAAACTGGTAGAATGCTTACAGACATTAGTTGCAAAGGAAAGAAAGAACTAGTCAATGGAAAGGGTTCAGATGGGGTATGAAAATAGCAGTTTTCTGTGTTTGAGATTATTAACAATAAATGATAAAGCTTAAAAGATTCTTTCTTGGTAGCTCATTTCAAAAAGAGGGGATGACGTAAATCATGGTTGTTGATCAGAGAGAATATTCTAGGCAGTGAATGTTGTGGGTCAAGAGGAGACAACAAAGTCGTGAATGGAGGGCAGCAAGCTGTTGTGTTGCTATTTAAGGAGCCTTTGGTCACTTTGGCAGGCTCCGTAGAAGGAATGTGCAAATGAACAAATAGAGGATCTGTCGTCAAAAGCTCTTACATCTATTGGGGGCGGGAAAGTAAATACAAATTATTATACAGGGAATGAATTAAGGGTAGGCTGCCAAAGTAGTGAATGTGAATGTGGGCTAAGCACAAACTACAAATGGAAGGAATGAATTATAAGACTCCCCAATGCAACAGTAATGGTCCTATGAGGAGGAAATGAAAGTACATTCTATTCAAGCAAAGAGGCAAAGAAATATCTTGGGAGAAGGTATACAGTAATGAGTAGGGCTGTCGGGAGGTCTGAATTTCATGGAGTAGGCATCAAGGAGTCACTTTTTGGTGAAATAGGTTGGATAGAAAATACTATTGTTTATTAAAATTGCTTGCTTAATTAATTCTCCCTGTTAATGTATTTATTATTATCAACTTATTAATAAATAACTTACTAATTCTGATTTTACAGACGCCCTAGTGGCTCAGTGGTAAAGATTTCATGTGTCATTATAGCAGGTGCAGGAGATGCAGGTTTGGTCTCTGGGTCGGGTGATTCCCTAGAGAAGGGCATGGCAAACCACTCTAGTATTCTTGCCTGGGAGAATCCCATGGACAGAGGAGCCTGGCGGACTACAGTCCATGGGGTCACCAAGAGTCAGACACCACTCAGCATGCAGGCAGGGGCTGTTTCTGTTTTGCCCACCATCGTGTCCCCAAACTTGGTGCAGGTCACAACCCATAGCTAGTGTTCAATAAAAATTTGTTGGGTGGATGAATAAAGTGCTGATATCTTCACACTATTGGTATTTTTAAAAGTTTTGACTCCAAATTTGTAAATAGTTAGATTCCTTTTGAATATATCTTTTAGTTTTTAATCTGCATAGAGCACCATGCACCATGCAGGGACTGATGTTATAAAAATTGTCTTTCCAAGAAGAAGCCTAGAGCCTCATTAGGGAGAGAAGATATAGGCAGGTACCATCTTGGTGTGAGTAGAACATTAGAGGATAAATTGAGCTGTTTCTTTAATGTCAGCATATTATTCAGTATTTTGGAGTCTGTTGAATAAGTACCTTCTCTCCAAACTGTGATCAGATATATCTCACCTGAACATTTTGGTTCAGTCTGCATTTATCAGTGAAGGCAAGGTTATGCAACCTTAATTACAGTCTTGGGAAACTGTCAGCAAATTCCAATTAACAAGTACTACTTAATTGTTACAGAAAAATTAGGTAATCTTTCTTGGTTTCTGCCTGAAATTATATCCTGGTAAGAAATTCTGGGATATAAATACAAAAATAATAAATTAGCTAATCATCAGCCCAAACAATTCCTAAAGACACCAAGGCAGGGTAGTAGTCTTAAATAAAAACTGTAACTCCTCAGGCTTCCCCTGTTTTGTCATTAAATCTATAGATTTCTTCTTTGGCAAACATAGGATTTGTGCTTCGCTTATTATGGAATATAAAACCTGTTTCTTTTTCTTTTTTTAACTGTTGAATACAAACACAACCCAAATACAAACTACAGGGAGAATTATTTCTTATGTTCAGAGGTCCCTTAATTTATATACCATATAGGTTTTAAAATTATCTGCAAGTTAATATCAATGTTAAATTTTCTAGGGAGCTAGTTTTTTGTTTTCTGGAAAACTGTGCAAAATACCTTTGTAAAGCAAGTATCAATCCACTGCTTGCTTTTTAAGTATTAAATTGCTTATATTGACACATAACTGGACTTTTTTTTTTTTTAAACAGTGACAGCATGGTCGCTGTGTCCTCTGTTTTTAAAAGGAGCTGTCCTAGGTAGAAGGCAATGGCACCCCACTCCAGTCCTCTTGCCTGGAAAATCCCATGGACAGAGGAGCCTGGTGGGCTGCAGTCCATGGGGTCGCGAAGAGTTGGACAGGATTGAGCGACTTCACTTTCACTTTTCACTTTCATGCTTTGGATAAGGAAATGGCAACCCACTCCAGTGTTCTTGCCTGGAGAATCCCAGGGACTGGGGGAGCCTGGTGGGCTGCCGTCTATGGGGTCGCACAGAGTCGGACACGACTGAAGCGACTCAGCAGCAGCAGCAGGAACAGTCCTAGGTAAGAATATATAACACTGCAATAGCCCAGCTCCTCTGTTTTGGTGATCTCTGGAATTTTTACAATATGGAAATCAAGGGAAACATTGAGCTGAAGAATCTAAGACCACATTCACGTTTCTTTCTGTGATTCTGACTGCTATCCCTAAGCATGGTTTTGAGGTAGGGATTACTTAAATGGGGAAGGGACACATAAAGGAAGAACAGACCACCTTGTCCGAAGAGCAAACAAATCATAACAAATATGAAGTATCTCCCCCTCCTCTCCTTAACCCAATTCCCCTTCTTGCCTTCCCTCCATTCATTTTAGAAAATTTTTTTTTCCAACTGTCTATTAAAGCATACCTATTTTGTTTCTCATTTCCTTACATATTTGGAATGTTTTAAATTATCCTAAATAAGCAGATAATTATCTCATGAATCCACAGAATCATCTGTGAAAGTGAAAGAGAGACCAAGAAAAAATAAAGAATGATAGAGCTTTCAGGAGAACCCAACAAAAGATTAGGAAGGTTAAATATAGAGCAAGAAGACAGGGACTGCCAAGCCTTCTGCTGGCCAAAAATTTGATGACAGAACTCTAGCTTCAATGAGATATTCAATATTTGTTTACAAAGGATTTATTGGAGGCCCACCTAAGTGTTATGTAATAAAATTTTAAATCTTTTTTTAAAAATCTTTCAATAGTGATATATGCACATATCTTTCTTATCTCATACCCTCTTCCAAAAATTATGTTTTTGTCATAGTTTTCTTTTTATTGTGTAAATAATTCAAGTTGAACATGGCCAATAAACAAATATTTTAAAGGAAAAAATACTAGATGTGTTAGAAGTAGTAAATTATTTTCTATTTATTTGGTAAGATTTTAGGGCCATGAAGTTTTATGTTTAAGACACAAAAACAATATAACCCTTATCCTTCTACTCCAGGATGCTGATGTTTTGTTAGTCTAAAATTCTTCCAAATATCTAAGAAAAGTAAATAATTTACATAGCATCAGTTATTAACATCTGTAGTCATTAGATTCTTTCCTGAAAATTGTGGTAGGTCAGGTAAGACCTGAGTAATTGAATACTTGAAGGAGGCCTTGAGAAAACACAACAGAAAAGGTAAACAAAGATGAGGCCAAGTGGTTGGTAACTGAATATGTACACTTCACAAACATTATATATGTTGGGCTAGGCTTTTCTGTGCCCCTCAGTTCCAAGGCTCAGACCAACTGACTGAGAACTTCACCAGCTGCTAGGAAATATTTGATTTAGAATAATGTTCCATATTTGGAAACAGCTGGGATCTTGAAGAATCTGCCTTGGAGATGCAATTTCTAATAAAGATCCATCAAGACTTAATTCCTTAAATTCTGTACAATATATCAGTACAGGGCCTTTTCAGTAGAATATTTATTACATTTATATTTAGTGTATTAAGTAGTATATTTAAATAGAGAATCAGTTTAAATTCAAATTATGTTTTCCCTAACATAAGTATGTACTTTTTATATTTTCCAGTTATCTATATAACAACATGTTGCAACGTGAAAGTTTTGGCATTTCATATTTTGTACTCAATTGTAGGCACTCCCACTCTTTAAAGTTGTGGTGTTAGGCGGGATGCTGGATTGTGCCAGGCCATGGCTTTCTCCTCTCTATAGCAGGAATAATTAATATATTTTTAGAGAATTGTTTCAGTGATTTAGCATGGTAATTTTTAAAATATTCAACATAATGCCTAGAACAGAGCAAGCAAATACAAAATGGCAACTGCAATACTGTTATTGATATTTGCTACCTGTTACCTGTCTGTGCTACATATGATATCATATTGTGACAATAAAGATAATATATTTTGTAGACCTGGAGTCACTTAACCTGAAGATCAAAACTAGGGCTTATTCTAGGACAATGTGGAAATCTGTGAACTGATGTCTGGGTCAGTCCAGGAACTAAGGGCCATTCCAAGGCTTGACTCTGGATTTGTTCCTTGATCCTGAAGTCCTCACACTCTGACATCCATTATGGTCTGCGCTGTGTGCCGCTCAAACACTCTTGCTTCATTTGTCAAGTTCACCATCTGGGATAGCTTACTGATCTCTTTTCCTGGGGCAAACTTACATGAAGAAAGTTATTGGAATGAGCTGGAGCCCTTGTGATTGCAACTGCTCTCAAGACCACAACATATCAACTTCCTCCTATATATAGCATTTGATATGTCTCCTGCCTGATGGCTAGCACTTCTCCTGGTCTAGCTGGCTTACCTCCTGCGGTGATCCAGATTACATCCCTGAGTAACTTGAGATCTCAGTCATTTTGCCATTCTTATCCATTCACCATCAAGTCTGGCAGGTAATTGTGAAGATTTTCCTCAGTTGCTTATGGGTGCCAGATGTGTTCCTCCTTATTTACATAGTGTAATTTCAGCCCTACATTCTCCTAATGATCAGAGTCAATTCTTCCTGCCATAGGTTTAAGAGATGGAATGGAAACCATACCTTAAGGATTCTTAGTTCTTCACTGTGTCCCAATAGTAGCAGTGCCCCTCTGGGAGTCAGATACTCTATAAGCAGGAAAAACTAAGTTGTGCGGTTGCAAAATACAGATGTTCCATCTGGCACATTGAGAGAGGTAATAAGCAGGGATGCTCCTTGGTTTCCAGACCACTGTGTTCTATCTACTGGGGATGCAATACCATGTGATGGCCGTGGATGTAGAATGTATACTGCATTCTGCAGTACGGCATCCCATCCCATCAGGGTATCATTTCTAAGTCGGCATTTCACATGTGTTTTCAAAGGCTCTTATTATTAAAATTATGAATCTGGAAGTTTCTGGGTTTGGATGTGGTGTGTCATGGAACAACGGAGCCCTTGGTGAGGACCCTGCTGCTGCACAAACACTACTGTAAGGTAATACCCTTGGTCTAAGATGAAATTATGTGTATGCAAAAGGCACATTTATATCTGCAGGTGTGTTGATTCCAGTTAAACTGAAGCAGTGCCCTTTCCAGAGTAGAGGTTCAGTGTAATCAATTGCTACCAAGTGGCTAGTCGATCTTGAAAGATGTTGTTGTTAGGTGCTCAGCATTGATCACTGTTGCTGGTGTGCTGGGCATTCAGCAGCAGCAGTACCCGCTTAGCCTTGATCAGTAGGACCCCAGGCTGTTGAATTCATACATAATTTATCTTTCAGCCTCAACTGATCATGATTGTTTGCTTGGCTACTCATTGCTACTTCCATGGTGCATACTATCTGGTGGACCTTTACATGCAACACACACTATTTCACACTTTGAACTCTTTCTTTCAAACCATCCACATTTCTCCTCTATAGTCTCTTTGACCCTGATGTTATAATTTTTCTTCTTGCAGGCTCCTGAGAAATTAGGCAAATGGTTCACCACTGCTCATGAGTCCACGTATATTTTTACCATCGGCCACTTCTCTTTGCACCCAAAGTGAATGATCAGGTAACCTACCCCAAATTCTACCCATTGGAAAGATTTTTCCCTCTCTGATGTCTTTCAGTGATATATTGAGTGGGATGGTGTACCAACAGTCCATTTTCATGGAATGCTCACATGTTGAGATACCCACACATTAGATAACCTGTCCATGCACTAAGGAAGACTGCTTCAATAGCAATCAAGTCTTTCCTATCTAACTTTATATACATCCACATCGATCTAGTACTCACAGAATCCAGTTCATAAGTACTCTGTCAGTTCCTATATGATCCTATTGGTGCGTGTATGTTGGTGAGGTTCTTCAGTTCCTTCAACACATAGTCTTTTCCCTCCCTTTACAAACTCTTTTGTTTAGCTGGCTTGTGTTGTTTCTTTTTCCTAGTTATTGGTCTGGGGGTCCATGGGAATGATTTTGGTAGCTCTTAGAGGGTGCACACATTTTCTTGCAAGTTTTCAAGCAAGAGTGGAGCACTAGCTACTAACAGGGGAGAGCCACTTCTTGTCAGAGGATTCAGGGAAATATGAGGATTGAAGTTTCCAGTGAATTAACCCAGATGTCCCCAGCACATAACTCACAGTCCCATTTTTTTTTCCCCAATTAAGGCCCCAATCTTGGCACAGCCAACCTGTCTAAATTGAGAATTAAACCTTCTCTGGAGCTCTGCCACACTTGTGATCAGTTCCTGGGTCTGATGCTCAACTTTTTCTGCATCTGCTGCGAGAGGTGAGAATTTCTCTATCTGATGACATGGATATCTGCTGTTGTTACCTTTAGTTTTAAATTGGTGGCATCACTTTAAGCCTTTCGATGTCTTTCTCCATTGCATTAAGAGGCTTCAGTAGCTATTCCATTCAGTGGCACTAATCACTTCCTCTCCCAACCTCTCAAATACCTCAATGTAGTACATGCAAGTTCTTTCCCTTCCACTGGTATTCACACATTGGTCCCCCACTAAAAGTGGATGTGTTAATGATTGTTCTGTTACAGTATACTACAGGCCATCAGTTTTTGACGTGGCATCAGTGATTGGGTCCTCATTGCCAGTCCAACAGAGAGGATTTAGATAAAAGATCTCATTTTAGAGTCACTTCTTCAGTGCTCCCTTGATAACAACTTTCTTAAGTCAGGTTTTCTGGGAAACACAATCTGAAACAGAGATATATGTGCAGAGCTTCTTTTGGAAGAAGCTGAGCCATAATGTATTTGCAACAGAGACCTCAGCCAATCCTAGGCATCTGTTACGAGGATGGCCCCTGTGTTAAAGCAAGAGGGCTAGGCATTTGGGAACCCCAATCAATGAGTCACTGCATGTGGGCTGACCCAGAGAAGGGATAATAACCCCTTGGCCTCTGCCATTCTTAGAGAGTGACTCAGCTTTGTGCCTTTGGCAGTTGCATGAGTGAGTGCCTTTGTTTTGGAGCGGGTGTTTGTGTGGCACACCACAGCTACGCCATACCAAATCTTCCCTTTAATGCTGAGAGAGGATTTGGATGGGAGGTTGGAAAGCAAATGTTACGGTCACAGTTACTTTGATTTTAATATCAAGGACATGTAAGCACTCTGGGAAAACCCTTCTATGTCCTTCTTTCTTCTATGACACAGAAGTTTACTCAGAAGACTTTCTCACTACTAATTTATTTAAATTATTTTAGATAATATTTTTAAATGTATTAAAAATTAACAGATTGTGGTTCCTGGGTGTCAAGGATTGTCTCTCTAATTTCCTATAGCGTTGTTTTGAGTCTTTACTTTCTGGCTGTTATCAAGTCCTAAGTGAAGGGTCCAGACTGAGTTAGGGGGACAGATAAACGCAGGATACAACCAGATACTGAATCTTGGTATAATTTTATGGGAGGGAGGAAGGCTTACCCTCATTTGTTAGCGGGGCTTTTGAAAACTTGAATTTGGAGAGACGTATATTGTTATGTCTGTGGTTATTTGAGATAAAAAAGAATTTTTGTATTTCCTTTGTAATTTCTTCCTATTTTCTTATTTCAATTATACCAGCACCTAGGCTTGCCATAGTTCAAGCTACCAACTGCTTCTTGGGCGATGATTATTCCCAGATGCTCTTTGTTTGAGGTAAGAGTTGGCTGATGCTAAGCATGTTTTAGTTTTAAACTAAAGAGACTTTCCATGTATAATTTACTATTCCATAATACAAAATATAAGAAACTTTTAAAGAACTGAACTTGTTATGTTAAATTCTTTATTGGGAGCATGTATTGCCAATTATATGGAATGCGGTCTATTTTTGCCTAAAAAGTTGAAAGATGTCTTGCTCTTAGGTAGTTTAAAATAATTTCTTTATAGATTTACTTTAAAAGTACCCTGTGATATAGGAAAAGGATGAAATTTCAGCTCTATTTATGAGACACTAATTTTAACTTTAAAGTGCCATACCCATTTTGCTTCCATGCTCTAAAGCGTAAATAATTGACTCTCACCCAAGAGTTAAAATCAAATGAAGTTCCACTGAATGAGGAGAATTGCACTGGACCTAACACTCTCAAAGGGGAAGGGAGGGAGGATATTACTTATGTAAGCATCTAAGTTTTGGTCTGTTGGCACATTGGACAGCATTCATTAAAATTTAAAATTCTCAGTTTTACTGCAGAATAAGGACACATCTAGAGTTATGTATAATCAGTGAGGTGAGAAGAACAGCTGAGAAGTCTTACCAGTAGTTAAGTGTAAAAGTCTGTGGTGAGGATTACACAAACATGTTTATGTATGTTCTTTAATGTGTAGAGTACAGTGAGGGGAAATTTTACTACCTCCATGGAAATATTTAATTTTTTGTGGATTTTTGTTTTCTAAAAAAGGTATTGATCTTAAGTGAACATGAATGAGGGCCTGAACCAAGGCAGTAAGTCCTGGAGTGAAAGGCGGTCTGGCAAATGAGAGAAATAGTCAAGTTTAGGACCATAAAATTTAGAACCAGGTAGAAGTTTGGAGCAATTTAATAGAGGGTTAAAGATGAACCTAGAGTTCTAGTCCATATACCTAAGAGAATGTTGGTTTTGCTAATTAGTATTGTATGAGAAATTTAGAGAACTTTGTATTTCATGAATGAAGATAAACTTGAATATATCGACTACTGAATTCAAATACTGAATGGGAGATGTTAATAGTTATTCAGACCAAACTGAATAGAATTAACAAATAGGAATTAATGCAAAGATGAGAAGCTATTTGCAGACGTACTGATTTGGTTAGATAAAGTTAGAGAAAAGGGAATAAAAGAAGTCAGAAAAGAGGGTGAGAGGCCAGCAAAGGACCTTGTTAGGGCCTCTTTGTAAGGAAGAACACAGACATTTACCTATGCTGATGTCTCATCATCCCTTAGACAAAACTCACTGTGGCCTTAGACCCAGGCCTAGAGAATAATCAGAAACACAGAATCTGCTTCTTCTGTGGCCCTGTGGTCTCTTATTTCTGCTTTTGACACCCTGTGTTCAGCTTTTCTCTTTCTGAAAATATGTTTTCACTTCTCAGTTTTTCCAAAGATCAAAAGTTGATTTCTCAGGTCACAACATTGTCACTTTCTTGTTGAAATGCCTGAAAGGATCTGACAAAATCTCCATGTTCCAACTCCCAGTTCCCAAGATATAAAAATTAATTGGCCAAGTATCCATCATGTAACCACTCTGGCCAAAATAACCACGTCCAGAGGAGAGGCTGTATTGTCATGGAGGTGTAGAAAATGATGTAAAGAAAGGCTGAGTGGTTATTGGTTTCAGATGCAGCAGATAGGTTAGGGAATATTAAGGTTTGGTACAAATGTGCCCAATTAAAGAGAAATTTTAATAGAGTTCTGAGGCTGAAATTGGGGCAGCAAGAGGTTGAAGATGACTGGCTCATGAGGAAGTAAAGACCAGGACTCCTCTGAGTTAGGTGAAAGGTGCAGTAGCCTGAGGAGGTAACAACACAGCACTGAAGGGAAGCTGAAGCCTCTTTTGTTTGTTTTTTATTTACAATCGGGTAGGATATAAACATGCTTATTGCTTAGGTTGAACAAACCCAGTAGAGAGAAAGAGAATTAAGATAGAAGCCAGGGAAGAGATAATTGCTGCAGCATGATTCTAGAGGTGGTGAGAGATGATGCAATTAGGAGCACAGGAGGAGATATGACCTTTGGAAAGAAGACATTCTCACATCCACAAGATGTGCCGTGAACATACAGCGCTGAAGTAAATCTCTCTCTCAGTACTTATTGTAGTTGTTCCAATTGGGTGACATTAAACCTGTGGATAACTTCAGTCTGTCTTCAGTCAAGGAGGCATTCTGTGTCTGCTAGATTTCCAAGCAGTCATGAGAATCGAGGTCTGGCCTTTGTGATGAGACTGGATGTCAAAGAACCTTTTCTTCCCTAAACAGGATGTCTTTCTGTTTACACATTTATGTCTTTGAGTACACAGCCCAACTGCCTTTTTCAACATTGAACCCTCTAACTGGGGCAACTAAAAAAATGCTAATTTTCATACTAAAATCAATTAAACAGGTTTTCACCATTCCAGGAAACTGCCTCTCAAGCGTAATTTCCATCATCAAAGTACTTGCTGTATTTTTTCCTGGAATGAGATTTGTAAGCAGTAAAATACATAGATCTCAGGTTTATAATTTGGACTTCCCAGGTGGCGCTAGTGGTACAGTGGTATAGAATCTGCCTGCACTGCAGGAGATGCAGGAGACACATGTTCAATCCTTGGGTGGGAAGATCCCCTGGAGAAGGAAATGGCAACCTGCTCCAGTATTCTCGCCCGGAAAATTCCATGGGCAGAGGAACCTGGCAGGCTACAGTCTATGGGGCTGCAACGAGTCAGACATGAATAAGCAACGAAACACATACAAAAAAATGAACATACATACTCTCCCAAGTAAGATAGAGACATTTCCATCACCCCAAAGGTTTCGTTATGTCACTTTCAAGCCAATTCCCATGCTTCACAGGCAACAACTTTTCAGATTTATGTTATCATAAGTTAGTCTTGCTTTGAACTTCATATGAATGGAATCAGAGAGCACTTACTCTTTTGTGTCTGCCTTCCTTGCTCATCATGTTTTAAGATTCGTATTAATAGTGGTTCATTTTTTATTGTTGTTTAGTGCCCCACTGTTTCAATATACTGTAATTTGTATATACTTTCTCCTCCTGATGGATATTTTCCCACCTTTTGGCCATTATTAATAAGGCTGCACAGAAATTCTTACATGAGTTAGTTTGAAGAAATATATCTTAATTTCTCCTGCATAAATACTTAGGAATGTAATTGCTGGACCTTAGTATAAGTGTTGGTTTAAGTCTACCGGAAACTACCAGATAGTTCTTAAAGTGATTATATTCTTTAACATTGTCTTCTTTAATGCATAAAAATTCTAGTTACTTTTCATCTTCTCTTAAATTTGGTATGTAACCAGTCTTTTAAAATTTTATCCATTCTCATCTGTCTGAAATGGTATCTCATTTTTTGGTTTTTAATTTGCATTTCCTGATATTTAATGTTATAAAACACATTCCCTTACACCTATTGGCCAGCTTTCTTGCCTGGAGAATCCCATGGCCAGAGGATCCTGGTAGGCTACAGTCCATAGGGTCAAAGAGTTGGACACAACTGAAGCAACTTAGCATGCACGCACACATTGACCAGTTAGAAATCAGTCTGAAATTTGATTACTAACCCTTTGTGTTACTTTTAAGGATATGCTCTTGCCATTATAGATCAAAAGCAATAAAATGAGCAAAATAAGCTAGCAAGTGCCTAATCATCTATAAATACTTCGTGAACAGATTTTTTTTCTTTAGACACCCAAGGTGCAGAGCTCTTTAAATTTCATTAATTAGACATGTGGACATCTATTCAATGTATCAATTTACCAGAAATACTCATAATTTCTTGTTATAGATATATTCAGTGTAATTTTAGCATAAGGCATAATTGTGGCTGAAATATTTACTTGTATAAGCAATTCTTGTTGAAATACAATAATATCTTATAAATTTGAACCTTGCTTTTTTAGAATGTGTAATAATTACTTCAGCCAGGAGGGTATTAAATTTGTATTAAGAACAGGATAAATCCATTTCCCTGCCACCCTACTAACATTTAGGTCAAATTCTGTTTATGGTTAACAGATTAGTAATAGTTCATAAAATATTGGAACATTTTTTATTGCTTTTTTCTCCAATAAAAATTAAACAACTATGAAATATTCGGTACCCTGATATATTCCATTAGGGAAGATAGATGCAAAAATGAGAGGTTATATTACCTCATGCTATTGCAATAATACATGTAACACAGTGTAGTGTAGTGTATCAGTGGTGTTCATGTGAGCCCATGACACAGATGAAGGGGCACATTAATTCCTACCTGGGTCATCAGAGAGACTTCTGTAGAGTGGTACTGCTTGACCTGGACCTAGAATTCAACTTGCTAAGTAGGGAATTTAAGATACTCTGGATGTCTTCATGAGTTTTGGGTTAAAGAACATTTTGTTGGAGTAAGGGGGATAATGAAGAAAGTGGATATTAATGAAACCAGACACTATGTCCCACCAAGAAATGTGACAGATGTGTTCACTCTCATTATCACATCATCTCACACATCTTGTAAACACCCCTAGGACATAGATAGTATAATTCCTGGTTTATATGCAGGGAATGTGAAATCTCTGTGGTCCCAATCCCAGTTTCAGAAATGTTAAAATGTTTGTCTTAAAATCAATAAAATACAATAAAATTATTATTATAAGTTTTTATCCACTCCTTTAGGGTATGTAATATTTTAAAAGAAACAACATTTAACTATATATAACAGTACACATTTTTATCTTTCTCACAAGGCTTCAGAATTGGTATGATTCTTAGTCTCTCATGAAAAACATCGGGCAGTTTGCTCTAGTCTAAATGGATGCAAAAGAGGAGCCATGTTACATTAGGACTCACTTTTCTGTCTTACAGTCAGGAAGGGCATGGGGATAGAAGAAAGGTCTGCTCAGACCACAAGCTTACTGTTATTTATTAAAAACATAAATAATATCTAACATTTTTTAGTATTTCTGTGGTTCCAGGCACTCCTCTCATGATCTCTTATTTAATCCTTACAGCAATATGAAGGGGTTGGTACTGTTATTATCTCATTTGTCAGATGAGGAAACAGGAATAGAGAGGTTAAGCAGTTTGCTCACTGTATACAGAGAGCCAGGATTCACAGTAGACCATCTGGTCTGGCTTAAGCCTCCATCCCATGCCCCTCCCCGAATGTAACAAATAGTATATGTTGGAGCTCAGCTGGGCACCAAATGGAATATGCCTTCTATTCACCAAAGATGGAAGTGCTCCCTGATAGAATTGCGGTCATCTTATTTGAACAGTGTGCTGTGTATGGTTTGGGAGCCACGCTTACATTTAAACTGTACTCCCATCACTTGAGTAAGTCATGAGTAACTTCCTTAGGGTCTCTGAGTCTCAGTTTTCTTGTTTTTAGAATATGTACGCTTAGTTGCTCACTTGTATCCGACTCTTTGCTTCCCCGTGGACTGTAGCCCACCAGGTTCCTCCCTCCTCGGGGATTCTCCAGGCAAGAACATTGGAGTGGGTTTCCATGCCCTCCTCCAGGGGATCTTCCCAACCTAGGGATTAAACCCAGGTCTCCTGCATTGCAGGCAGATTCTTTACTGACTGAACCACCAGGGAAGCCCATTTTTAGAATAAGAATAATATTTTACTTTAGGAGGATTTAAGGATTAATCATCTTAAAATATTGAAGACAGAGTAATCATTTTCTATTAGGATGAAAACAGTAAAAAACTGCTTGGGAAGCCCAGGTGGGGGCATGTAATTTGCTCTTACAGGGACTTGGGCCCCTGCCTTATCACAGGTCACTAAGCTGGTAACATGTCGCCAAGCAACCTAGTAGGACAGAGACATGGGAAACATTAGGATTAGTGGCAACTTTTGCTCCAGGATGGTGTTTTTCCTCAGTGACCTTCCTTTATACAGCTTATGTGTCTAGTAAGAATTCCAACACATGATGAAAGTGCTCATAAGATTTTCTTACAGAAAGCTCTGTTAATATCAAAAGACTTTCTAGCTCCAGAAAATTACTGATGTTGACCATAGAGAATCAAGGTCAAAGTCAGATCACTTAAAGATGGATTTGGATTACTGCTTCTGAGAATGTTGGCATAGTAGAAAGATGCCAAATCTTCTTGGATGGATTGCCTTAGAAGGAGGCAGTGCAGCACAGGCAGGAGAAGCTGGGGCAGGAGACCTGTATTTTTGTTCCAGCTCTGCCGTTTGAACTCAGGCAAGGGTTTTTGACCCTTCTGGGTTTTCATTTTATGTTGTGCACAGTTTGAGGATTAGTGCTGTTTGAACTGTACTCTCCAAGCCCTGGTACCTGTAGAGGGTCTGTACAGGCGGTAGCTAGTGTGGAAGCAGCAGGTAAAGTGAGCCTCCAGCACTGTTTCTTTAATTCAACCAAAGAGGCTTGGCTTTAATCGGTTATATTCATTGAGTTTCCACGTCTGCTTTAGTTGGGGGAATAAGAGCGGGTGGTGAAATCTGAGGCTAAAATCCAGGTAAACTAAAGCAATATGTCTCTGAAATGACATCATTCTAAGTTGCTCATCTGTAGCCAGTGTACCTCTGCTCTGCCTACTGTCCACACCAGTGGGCAGAAGTTACAAAGACTGGAAAAAAAAAGTTACAAAGACTTACTCTCCAGAGGAGTGTTCTGTAGCTGGGAACAGGGCCAGGCCATGGCCAAGACAGTCAGTGGGCCAGGCTTATTCAAGGCTGCCTAGGGGCTCATATCTGCCCTCTTCTATTACTTGTCTCCTTTGATGGGAAATTCTCCCCCATCTCATGCTTTTCTGGGTTCTTTCTGCTTTTCCCTCCTACTCTTGAGGGATGTATTCATATACCTTTTATACCAAGACACAAAGTGACTTACATGCCTTAAAACCTAAGAGCCCCTTGGTGAAATTTGCATTTCAACAAGGACCAAATCAAAAACCAAAGTGACATAGCTTCTTGAGGCAAGAGTTCTTCAAATGTATTACATAGGTGACCACTTTTTTCCTTAGGGTTGGTTCTCATGGGAAGTAGAGCTTAGTGTTTATGAGAAAGGACTCTGAAGCCCGTCAGTTTGGATTGCATTTCTACCTGTGTCACTTCCCAGCTGTGTGTCTTTGGGCCAGTTACTTGGGTTCTCAATTTCTTCATCTGTAAAATGGGGATCAGTAACAGTACCCACTGCAGATATTATAAACAAACATTATGTAGTAATGTCTACAAAGGAGTCGACAGAGTATGGCATTTAATAAGCATTTTGAAAATGGAAAAAACATGTACAAGAGGTATTTAATAAATAGTTTAGAAGAATAATGAAAGACTAAAGATCATGATTCGAAACATATGAAAAAGAGAAGATAAAGAAACTATTATGAAAACAATTAGTTCTTGATCTGTCTTTTAAATGATTGAGGCCAGATTAGCTGGAGGACCAGAATAATACAGATGATCTTACTTACAAAGCAAAATCGAGACACAGGTATAGAGAACAAACATATGGATACTAAAGGGGAAAGCGGGGAGGTGGGATGAGTTGAGAGATTGAGGTGACAAATATACACTATTGTTACTATGTATATAATAGATAGCTGGGAGCCAACTGTATAGCACAGGGAACTCTATTCAATTCTCTGTGGTCACCTAAAGGGGAAGGAAATCCAAAAACAGGGGATATATGTATACATAAAGCCCATTTCACTTTGCTGTATTGCAGAAACTAACACAACATTATACAGCAACTATACTCCAATAAAATTTTTAAAAAGAGAGAGACAATGAAGGAATAAACTAGTGTGTCTATGGCACCATGAAGAGGCCTGAAGTAGAGGGTATGAAATAATCTGTACCCAGAGAATAAGAGGGAAAGCTATATTTAAGGAAGATAAGACAGAAATTAGTTCAAGGGATGGTTTGGAGTGGTAGATGATATTACTTTAGGAGGCCAGTAGGCTATCACAATATTAAATGTCTGGAGTAAGGAGAATGTACATTATTATAGTGAAGGAACCAAGTTTGGAATCAGGAGACCCAGGCAATACTTTGGCATCTATGAGACTCACAGTCCATACCAATACACTGTGGATAATATCCTCATAAGGTCATCAAGAAGATTATGAGTTGATAGACACGAAAGTATTTCGTAGATTCCAAAGTGCTTATAGAATGATTGGTACTAGATGTCATTGTGGACTTCTAAACCAAAGAAGCAGCAAAAGAGGTAAGTAAAAAATTGTAGATGGGCTATTGTTTGATTAAAAAAAAACCCTCACAAAATACCTTATTAGCTAGAATAAAGAGGATATGAATCATTTGGCATTCATTCTTGGAGAAATGGGTCTTTCTGTTTATTAAAAATCATTTATTAGCTTCAGATAAACCTCTTAATCACTTTCTAGTTTGCTCATTTTTGTTGAAAAAATTTTATATGTATTGGTTTCTTGTTTATATCTTAACATAAGACACAAAAATGAATAGTTCTCAGGGACACTTCACATGCATTATTGTGTTTCAGCAATTTTCATTGTCATAGTCAGACATGTGACCATAAGTTACATATATGCTGCTGCTGCTAAGTCACTTCAGTCATGTCCGACTCTGTGCGACCCCATAGACGGCAGCCCACCAGCCTCCCCTGTCCCTGGGATTCTCCAGGCAAGAACACTGGAGTGGGTTGCCATTTCCTTCTGCAGTGCGTGAAAGTGAAAAGTGAAAGTGAAGTCGCTCAGTCGTGTCCGACTCTTCGCGACCCCATGGACTGCAGCCTACCAGGCTCCTCTGTCCATGGGAGTTTCCAGGCAAGAGTACTGGAGTGGGGTGCCATTGCCTTCTCCGAAGTTACATATATATATATATATATATATACAAAATTATCTTACTCCCTCATATAAAAAAGATATATATGATGGTTCTATTTTTAGCTTTTTAAGGCATCTCCATATTGTTCTCCACAGTGGCTCTATCAATTTATTAATCGATTTCTACCAACAGTGCAAAAAGGTTCCCTTTTCCCTACACCCTCTCCAGTATTTATTGTTTGTAGATTTTTTGACGGCCATTCTGACTGGTGTGAAGTGTTGCTTCTTTATCGTTTTGCTCTGCATTTCTCTAATGATTAGTGATGGTGAGCATCTTTTCATGTGCCTCCTGGTCATCTGCATGCCTTCTTTGGCACAGGAAGCTCATCTCAGTGCTCTGTGGTGACCTGATGGGTGAGATGGGGAGCAGGCAAGTCCAGGAGGGAGGGGATATATGTGTATGTACAGCTGACTCACTTCATTGTGCAGCAGAAACTAGCACAACGTTCTAAAGCAACTATACGCCAATTTAAAAAATAAAAATAAAACAACAAAAATGAAAGATATATGACAGGTATAAATCCAATAAAGACATTCTAAGGGAGGCTCTTTAAAACCTGATCTTTTTATTTTCTCATCACCTGCCCTGTCCCAGCCACACTGCTGTTCCCTCCCATCAGCTCCTTGTGACTAATGGTGTGACTAGCTTCCCCTTCTACCTCCAGCTGCCCTGGCGTGTTACTTTGCTGCGCTGTAAGGGTCCTGTTCATCGAGTTGTGTGGTCAACACACAGGTCAGAGCTCTTTTCCACAACACACGTCAGAGCTCCTTCCCACTGGGCCTCTGGCTCTGCTGACCTACCCCTGCACATGGTTAGGCTTTGCTCTGTCCCTGCAGTAGCCCCTCTCCCTTCCCACCTCGTGGGAAGTATCTTCTAGCCAGCTATTTTTCAAATCGCCAAGAATTTACTGTTGAACAGATATTTGGTGAACTGTGTTCACATATTTCTTTTTTACTTATTCTTGGAAAAATGCCTTTTAAACCAGCAATCAGACAGTACAGGATATTTACTATTGAGGTGCTGTAATGAGAAACAGAGGCTTTCTTGCTCTCCTCTGGTGGGGGATTAATGATCATCCTGACAGGGTCCTGCGTGCTTAACACAAAGTCAATGCCAGCAAAGGAGCAGTGAAGAGATTTCCCCATTGGGCTGGTAGCAGGGATTAAGCAGATAGTAATAAACACAAGGTCAGAAACTCAAGTGGCAAGCCCCGAGGTTCCTAGGCCAAAGGTGGGATTCAGTTCAGAGTCAGGGGCTGAGAGAGGTCATGCTGAAATAGAGAGCTCAGAACTTGGGGAGGCAACCTGGTAGGTCCTCTTTCTCAGATCACCCTCTTTCTCTTCTCTCCCTTGCAAGTTAGCATTCAGATACCCAGGTCACCTATTTTATTGCATTTGATAAGGAACTTTGAATTGTTTATTGATCTGAAAAGACTTTAACTTAATTTTGGTAATGATTTAGCAATAAATTGCTGACTGTTCAAAGGTTCATTAGCTCTTTTGGCCCAAGAGGACACCTACTGTTGAAGTCATACTAAATAGCTTTTTTACAAAATGGACTTGTTAATACACTGGCAAAAAATATTTTAATCCCCATGAGACCCTAATATTCAATTTGGAGTTGATACATTCTCAGTTCAAATCTGGGGCCTGGAGTCAAATCTGTGTTGCTTATTAATTGCATGTACTAAGTCAGGTTTCCTTGAAAACTCTAAACCTCAGCTTCCTTTTCTGGACAATAATAATACTGACTTCACCCAATTATTAGAAAATTATATATACAGTGCTTGGCACATGGTAAAAGTTATAATTAAATATTATTACTAGTGTCTCATAACATAGTCTAGCATTTTAATCTCTCTCAAAGATTTCCCGCCAAAAACTTTACATCTTACCCCCAAATAACATTACTGAAAACAGTGTGCATGCATGCTAAGCCTCTTCAGTCGTGTCTGACTCTGTGCAACTCTATGGACTGTAGCCTGCCAGGATCCTCTGTCCATGGGATTCTCTAGGCAAGAATACTGGAGAGAGTTGCCTTTTCCTCCTCCAGGGTACTTTTCCGACAAAGGGGTCAAAACTGTATCTCTTATTGCTCCTGCATTGGCAGGCAGGTTCTTTACCAGTAGCACCACCTGTATGACTGTGTAGTTAAAGGGCTTCCCAGGTGGTGCTAGTGGTAAGAAACCTGCCTGCCAATGCAGGAGCCTCAGGTGACATGGTTCAGTCACTGGGTCAGAAAGATCACCTTCAGAAGGTTTGCATGGCAACCCATGCCTGGAGAATGCCTTGGACAGAGGAATCTGGCAGGCTACAGTGTATAGGGTTGCACAGAGTCATACATGACTTAAGTGAATTAGCATGCACACATGTATATAATTAAAAAATACAACTGAAGGGTAAATATGAGATTTTGAATTCAAGTAGTTAAGTATCATATGATACATATGATGATAGACTGGTCTCCCCGCCCCTCCTCAACCCCTTCTCCTCCCACATATCTTTTACTGATTTTGATTCTGTCCTGATCTGGGCCACTAACATTTTTTTAAAAAAAATAGAACTTAAGAGAAGAGAGTAGATTTGTGGGCTTGTATGTGGTGCATTTTAGGACATGTGTCCATTACCACTGGTAACATTCACTTTGTATGCAGCTTCATTGACCCCAGGTTTAAGGACCAACATATCTCTTTGCTTTAGTTGTTTTTCATAAAGCTCTGGTGGAAGCTATTGAGAGAGAGGATAACATGGTGCTGCTCACTAGCTGTGTAATTTTGGCTGTGTCTCTTAATCTCTTTGAACCTCTTGTTTCCTCATCTCTAAAATGGACATAATAATGTCTTCAGAGAGTTTCTGTGAGGATTATTTGGGATGGCTTAAATTTCTGGAGAGCTTCCCTGGAAGCTCAGATGGTAAAGAATCTGCCTGCAATGCAGGAGACACAGATTTGATCCCTGGGTTGTGAAAATCCCCTGGAGAAAAGAATAGCAACCCACTACCAGTCATGAATGGATGTGAGAGTTGGACTGTGAAGAAAGCTGAGCACCAAAAAATTGATGCTTTTGAACTGTGGTGTTGGAAGACTCTTAAGAGTCCCTTGAACTGCAAGGAGATCCAACCAGTCCATCCTAAAGGAAATCAGTCCTGAATATTCATTGGAAGGACTGATGCTGAAGCTGAAACTCCAGTACTTTGGCCACCTCATGCGAAGAGTTGACTCATTAGAAAAAACCCTGATGCTGGGAGGGATTGAGGGCAGGAGGAGAAGAGGACCACAGAGGATGAGATGGCTGGATGGCATCACTGACTCAATGGGCATGAGTTTGAATAAACTCTGGGAGTTGGTGATGGACAGGGAGGCCTGGCGTGCTGCGATTCATGGGGTTGCAAAGAGTCGGACACGACTGAGCAACTGAACTGAACTGAACTAGTATTCTTACCTGGAGAAATCCATAGACAGACAGTAGCTTGGTGAACTACAGTCCTGTGGTCTGAAAGAGTTGGACATGAATGAGCAACTAACACACACACAAGTTTCTAAAATATAACAGGTGCTCATTAAATGTTAGTTTCCTGCTCTATCCTGGCCGCTTGCTTGAAGGAAGTTCTGAAGGTGATATTTGAGACTCACCAGGCTTGTTAGGGGCTTCCCAGGTGGCTCAGTGATAAAGAATCTGTCTGCAATACAGTAGATGTGAGATGGATTTCTGGATCAAGAAGATCCCCTGGAGAAGGAAATGGCAACCCACTCCAGTATTCTTGCTGGGAAATCCTATGGACAGAGGAGCCTAGTGGGTTACAGTCCACGGGGTCACAAAAAGTATTAAATGTGACTTAGCGACAAAACAACAACAACAAACCTTGTTAAAGTAGCTATGGCTTTGTAATGAAATTGTAAGAGACTGAGAAAGAGAACCCAGTGACTGGGAAGGTGAGATTTCTATATTGGAAATTTGCCTCTGGACCATATAGGTATAAAGCATTCTCTATTTCCCCTCCAATTGCTTCTTTATAGTATTTTTTTCTTTGTTTTTCATGTCATCCTCCAACTGAGTAGGATTCCTAGCTTGCCTCCCACTTCTATCTACCTTAATTGTCACAACAGATGCCACATGATGAATCTTCTGTGAATATTTCTTTCATCTTTTCAACACTTCTTAGTTCTAATGGTAACCAATATGTGCTGGGCTCTGCACTGTTTTAGATACTCTTCTAAGAAATTTACATGTGTTAACTCATTACAGCTATCCCATGAGGAGATACTATCTTTGTCCCAGTTTAATCACTGTACAAGTGGTTCTCTTTTCTCCACATCCTCTCCAGCAATTATTGTTTGTAGACCTTTTGATGATGGCTATTCTGACTGATGTGAGGTAATACCTCATTGTAGTGTTGATTTGTATTTCTCTTAAAATTAGTGATGTTGAGCATCTTTTCATGTGCCTCTTGACCATCTGTATGTCTTCCTTGGACAAATGTCTGTTTAGGTCTTCCATCCATTTTTTTGGTTGGGTTGTTTGTTGTTGTTTTTTTGATATTGCACTGCGTGAACTGTGTATATTTTGGAGAAACTAACAATATTGTAAAGCAACTATACTCCAATAAATAATAAAAATAATATGGAATAAAAAAAAGAAAAAAAATGTACAAGTGAAAACAGTATAGAAGTGGCTTTCTCACGCTTATATGGCTAATATGCCTCATCTAGAAGCTGTGCTGAAAACCAAAAACCATTAGTGTCCCCTCTTCAAATGGAGCTTCTGAACCTAAGTTTCAGAGATTTCCACATTCTATTTTGTCCATGCAGACCCACCCTCCTTTACTTCCCATCTCTCTCCAAGGTGGGTGCTTTTTTATTTTTAACATGATGTGAATGTTTGTGATGCCTACATTCTGCATATACTGATTTTCTTTATCTGGATCTAAGGCCAAGTTCAGCTAGTTAGTTCAGTCTTTATCTTTATAATCCATCTTCAAAATAATGGGCTTGTTACTTGTTCATTCATTCATTTGTGCATGTATTTATTTATTTGCCCAACAAATATTGTAAGTTTAATATATATCAAGCAATTTGAATATTTAAAGTTAAATAGATCACAGCCCCTGCCCTCTCAAATCACATATTAGATATAGACACATAAATATTTCACACAAATAACTTATACTCTAAGAATTACCGTAACAAATGTGCATTCAAGGCATTGTGGGAGCACAGAGGAGGAAGTGCTGGAGCCTAAGGAGGTCAAACAAGGTGATGCTAATCCCTGCTGGATCTAAGATGTTTAGTTGCTTTAGAGACATTCATGAGTAAGATGTGGGGATAGAGGGGACAGGAAAGAAATGAAGCCAAAAGGAAAAGCATGGACAAAGGCACATTGGTGAGGCAACAATACAATGATCACAGAACTGTTACTACTTCAGTATGTCTTAGGCAGACATGCTTCTGGAAGGGACAGGGCATGAAACTACTGAGACAGTGATTTAAGTGGAAGGATTTATATCTTTTAAAGGTATTAGTTTTAAGAAAGGTTGATTTGAGAGAAGAGCCAACTTAGAGTTAGGAAGACCATATAGGATACAATTGTAGTAGTCCAGATGAGAAATTGTGGAGTTCAGCACTGAGGCATCACTAGTGGGATGAGTGAACATATCTAGGGTATGGAAATAGGATGGATCATATTGAATCTAGAATGATTCCTGGGTATATGTCTTGGGGAAGTCAATAATTAGGATATGATATTAAATTGAGATTAATCATTCAAGAAAATGATTAGGTGTTGGATGGAGTTTATATTTGGACAACCAGCTGATGATATTTAATAAGTGACTGAAATGTGAGTTAATTTCTAACTTTCTGTGAGTTTGGAATTTTGGGTATGCAGTATTATTAACTAAATGCTCTGTGATGTGCAGTAGGTCCTCAGGGCTTATTCAACTTGCATGACTGAAACATTTTACCTTTTGGACCAATTCTTCAATAACTATTTATTGAATGTTTTTATGTATGCTGGATTCAGGATGTTTGAAACTGGACAAGTCATTCTTACCATTAAACAGGACATAGGCCAGGGGATGGAAACAGGAATGAGAATACAGTAGGGAAGAATATGTATTGCTTATGCACTGACTTGCGGGAGAGTGTGGCAAAGAGAAAAGCTTGGTGTGGGTGGTCAGTGAAGTCTTCACTGAACAAATGATTCTGAAGCTGAAACACAAATTTTACAGACAAGGAAGGCTAGACATGAATGATATTCTAGGTGTAGAGAACAGAAAAGTTATTGAGGTGTGAAAGAGAGTAGAGCCTGTATTGAATAACAAGTTATTCCATGTGGTTAGAATACAGAACAAGTGAGTTCATCTGTGCAACGGTGTCCACATACTGTCAGGTTTGCGTTTTGAAGCAGGGCATCCTTGCAGATTAAATTTTCCTGTTTAAAATTGTTCCAACCAGTATTGTCTAGAACAATAGCTCTGAACTAGTAACACAGGTCAGGAAGTCTAAACACAATTTCATGAAAATATTAGGGGCATTGACAAAATTGCTGCTTTCATCTAAAAAAAAAAAACATGTATTTGTTTCAAGGTTTGGGAAACCCAGGATCTTAGACAGAGGGATTAGTAGAACAATTTATTTTACTGAAGTTGGCTTTAAAATGATTTATCTACTCTACTGCTACTTAACTTTCCAATATGTCTCCCCCCCCCCACCCCCCGCCCCGCACAGGAGAGATTGCATAGGGGTACAATAAATTTTTTTTGAATTGAATTCAGAAATTAATTTCTTGACATTTTTTATTAGTAGAAAACAGGTCCTGGCATGTAATTCTGAATGAATGACAAACTGTCTCAGACAAGCAAAATTTGACTCTGACTGTTTATGAAATCCAGAAGATGTGGATTTAGAGTCTGTCTCTCTCCTCTATCGTTTTGCCTCCTTCTTGCATTGCAGTGCCCTGTCTCTTATGAAGCTTAGCTCCTGGCCAGAGAATGCATTCCCCAACTCCCTGCAGAATCCTAGTGAAGTGAAATTGGCAGATTTCCGAATGGAGGGAGCTGATAAAGAGCCATCAGGCTCCTAAAACAATGTGCAGTTTTATGATGTATTCTTTAAAGAATTAGAGCATTTATCTACTCAAATCCATAGTTTGATATCAACAAAGATTTTTGGTCATTACTATTATTCTGTGATATATTTCAGTGATGAAATAGTTCAAGTCAACAAAATTATATGTGAATACCTATTACATACAAGGCATAGTGCTGGTAAACCAGCAAAATTAATGTAAACTGTCATCATCTTCACGTAAGTCAAGAAGCTAACTACTACAAATATGACTTAGTTATGTGGTCATTTACATTATAAAACACCAAATCATAGGATGAATTATATATCCAACTGATTTTTTATTATCTTTACACATGTTTTATTTGTGGTACAATCTCTTTTTGTGATTTGACACTCTATCTTCAGTTAGGATCTTAACCCTAGGGATGGGTTTCCTGCCCACCTGCCACAAGTCTGCACTGGTTGGTTAGGGTGGCTTTGCTTTTCCAAGCTACATTCTCTGACAACTTAGATGTATTATCCTTATTTTCAAATATAAGGTTTTCCTATTGTGTTTTTGTCATTATTATATGCCTAAATATTATATAATTATCTATTTTTTTCAATTCATGATACTCCATTGACAAATTTGATGTCTATATAGGATGTATTTTCTGTTGGTATTTATATCATCCTATGAAATATTTTCTTACTTGGATTATTTTAATCACTATTTAAGAAACTATCAATCATTGAATACCTAGAAAAGTAAGACTATTTGAATAAGAAAAAAATCTTACATGAATAATATTAATTCAGTGAATTTTTTAATGTTTGAGGTGGGGCAAATATATTTAAATTGAAATGTAGTATTTGTATAAGTAACTGTAATTTTAGGAAAAGATACAAAGTGGAAATGATAAGCTCATATAGTGAATATATAATAGTTATTAAAATTTGCCTGTCACCTTAAACAAACTTTTCTAAATAATTACTATTACCTTTACTAATATTTTAATTGTGTCTACTCATAAGTGATTTAGGAAAAGGAAAGACATTTTAATATCAATGTATGGCAAAACCAATACAATATTGTAAAGTAATAAATGAATAAAACTGAAAAAAAATAAACACAGTTATCGGTTCTTGCTTTCCTTACCTAGTTGTTTTAAAAGTGTGTGTTGAAATTCAGATATTTCTGTGTCTCCTCTGAAATTTTTCACACACTGTGTATCTTGAATAGTTTTGAAAACTGTTAGCAATGCGCTAAATCTAGGATCTAATTCTGATATTCACTTTGCAATTCCTTTTTTTAGGTACTGCCTGAAGTTACGTGGAAATGAAAGAGACTCATGAAACCCCTCCTCCAAGGGAGAATGAATGTCTTTCATAAATGGAGCCTGGCTTCTGGTTTTCCCAGGATAGTGACACTGTGGCAGCCACAGCGGCCCTTCCTGCTATTTTCACTGATTCACAGAACATCTGAACAGTGATGCTGGCCTTGGATTTACAGAGTTCCATCCTGATACATTATTTACTTCCCTGGGACAGAAAAGCTCGCACTAATTGCTCTCCATGGTGGCTAATCTTTTCAAGAGCCTGATTTTACCTTACATCCATAAGCTTTGCAAAGGAATGTTTACAAAGAAATTGGGAAATACAACCAAAAAAAAAGAGAATCGTCAGCCAAAAAAAGATCAAGACCTTCCTGTTGCTGGCCAGACCAAAACCCCAAAATTTTCTAACACCTTGAAAAGCACGGTAAAGAAGCTTGCAAAGTGTTCATCCACTCGCAACTTATCCACTGAAGAAGAGGAGGCTAACAAAGAATTTTCTCTCTCGCCCACATTCAGTTACCGAGTAGCTATTGCCAATGGCCTCCAGAAGAATATTCATGTAACCAACGGTGGTCATGAGGAGCTCCTCCAGGAGTTCTCGTCCACTGAGAGTTCCTACTCAGAGTCATTCAGTGAACTAAGGAGCAGCACAGAAAACCAGGCGCAGTCAACACACACGATGCCAGTTAGACGCAACAGGAAGAGCTCCAGTAGCCTGGCACCCTCAGAGGGGAGCTCCGACGGGGAGCGCGCTCTGCACAGCTTAAAGCTAGGAGCTCTACGCAAACTGAGGAAATGGAAAAAGAGTCAAGAGTGTGTCTCCTCGGATTCAGAGTTGAGCACAATGAAGAAAACCTGGGGAATCAGAAGCAAATCTTTGGACAGAACTGCTCGAAACCCAAAGACCAGTGCCCTGGAGCCTGGATTCAGTTCCTCTGGCTGCATTAGCCAAACGCAGGATGTCATGGAAATGATCTTTAAGGAACTTCAGGGAATAAGTCAGATCGAAACAGAACTTTCTGAACTCCGAGGGCATGTCAATGCTCTCAAGCACTCCATTGATGAGATCTCCAGCAGCGTGGAGGTTGTGCAAAACGAAATTGAGCAGCTGCGGACAGGGTTCGTCCAGTCTCGGAGGGAAACTAGAGACATCCATGATTACATTAAACACTTAGGTCATGTGGGAAGCAAGGCGAGCCTGAGATTTTTAAATGTGCCCGAAGAAAGATTTGAATACATTGAAAGTGTGGTGTACCAAATTCTAATAGATAAAATGGGTTTTTCTGATGCACCAAATGCTATTAAAATTGAATTTGCTCAGAGGATAGGACACCAAAGGGATTGCCCCAATGCCAAGCCTCGACCCATCCTTGTGTACTTTGAAACCCCTCAGCAAAGGGATTCAGTCTTAAAAAAATCCTATAAACTCAAAGGAACAGGCATCGGAATTTCAACAGATATTCTTACTCATGACATCAAAGAAAGAAAAGAAAGAGGGATGCCATCCTCCCAGACATATGAGAGCATGGACATAAAGCTGTCTACTCCAGAGCCCAGACTTAAGAAGAACAGTTGGCACTCTCCTGATGACAGTGATGGAGAACTGGGATCTGACCTCAATAGAAACAGTTATGCTGTGCTTTCCAAGTCAGAGTTTCCAACAAAAGGAAGTGCTTCCAAGTCAAGTTCAAAATCACACAATGCTAGAGCCAAGAATAAAACTGCTAGTAGCAGCAAAATTGCAAATAAATCAGAATATGATAAAATTTCTTCACATTTGCCAGAATCGGATAACTTGGCCAAACAAACCACAACCCATTATGCAGATGTGACACCTCTCTGGCATTCACAGAGTGATTTTTTCACTGCTAAATTTAGCCGTTCTGAATCTGATTTTTCCAAATTGTGTCAATCTTATTCAGAGGATTTTTCAGAAAGTCAGTTTTTCACTAGAACTAATGGAAGCTCCCTTCTGTCTTCTTCAGACCGGGAACTATGGCAGAGGAAACAGGAGGGCACCCCTACCATATATGACAGCCCTCAGGATCAGGGTTTGAATGGGGCTCCTCAGGGTATCCAAGTGCAGAGTGAAATTGAGAACACAGAAACCATGGACAGTGGAGTGAGTAATGGCATGGTGTGTGCGTCTGGAGACCAGAGCCACTACAGTGATTCTCAGCTCTCTTTACATGAAGATCTTTCTCCATGGAAAGAATGGAATCAAGAAGAGCAAGGAGCCGATTTAGGTTTAGATTCATCTACCCAGGAAGTTTTTGACTATGACACAAACAGTCTATCTGATCAACAACTTGATGTTTACCATAAAGACCTGGAAGACTTGGGAAAGGGCCACAGTGACCTTCAGGATGACTCTGAGAGCTACGATTTAACCCAAGATGACAACTCATCTCCATGCCCTGGGCTGGATAATGAACCACAAGGACAGTGGGTTGGCCAGTATAATTCTTATCAGGAGCCTAATTCTAATGAGCTGTACCAAAACCAAAACCAGTTGTCCATGATGTATCGAAGTCAAAGTGAACTGCAAAGTGATGATTCAGAGGATGCCCCACCCAAATCTTGGCATAGTCGATTAAGCATTGACCTTTCCGATAAGGCTTTCAGCTTCCCCAAATTTGGATCTACACTACAGAGAGCTAAGTCAGCCTTGGAAGTGGTATGGACCAAAAGCACACAGAGTCTCAGTGGGTATGAGGACAGCGGCTCTTCCTTAATGGGGAGATTTCGGACATTATCCCAATCAACTGCAAATGAATCGAGTACAACTCTTGATTCTGATGTCTACACAGAACCTTATTATTACAAAGCAGAGGATGAAGAAGACTATAGTGAACCAGTGGCTGATAATGAAACAGATTATGTTGAAGTAATGGAACAAGTCCTTGCTAAGCTAGAAAACAGGACTAGTGTTACTGAAACAGATGAACAAATGCAGGACTATGATCACCCTTCATATGAAACCCCTTATGAAACCCCACAAGATGAGGGTTATGATGGGCAGACAGATGATGTGGTTGGTGAAGGGGGATTGGAACCCTTAAATGAAGCACTGGCTAAAATTGAAGTGAAAGAAGATGAAAACCAAAACATCCCTGACCAACCAGTGGAAGTCACAAAGCCAAAGCGTATTCGTCCCTCTTTCAAAGAAGCAGCTTTGAAAGCCTATAAGAAGCAAATGGCAGAATTGGAAGAGAAGATCCTGGCTGGAGGTATTTATGTTTAACCACTATATTATGAGCTCACTGGGTTGTGTTCTTTAGAACATGTTCTGTGTTTACTCTTGGGAGAAGGAATTTAGTTTCAAGCAATTTGCATGTTTATTCTGAGAATCTTATTTTACTTGGCTCCCCCAACAAGCTGGGCTTGACAATTTAAAATCAAGATGCTTTCAAATAGATCATACTAAAATAAGCACTGTACTCCATGGATCAAGATTTCTGTGCTAGGATTAGTCAAAAAATGCCCTTCATATTTCCAACTTAATGGCATCAGGTATCAAAGGAAGGGTGGGTGAAATTAAAGAGCAGCCTGGGGTCTACATTTTGGTTCTGTTAAGCTTTATAGGGATTGGGACAAAGATAATCTTAAAGAATTAAGAAAGATAGATTCCTAGATTTACCACTCCTTTCCCCATCAATTCTGTGCTTTGGAGCATGGCAGCAGGAAGAACTAGGTCTACACAGCCAACCCCATCCTAAACCATAGAGGACCACAACTTCACTCACCACCTACTGATGCAGCTAAGGGAGGACATTAAAGTCCTAGTCTGTGCCTGAATGGTCATAAGTCCCTCTTTTAAAGGAGTCAGTAAGGGAATAGAGACAAGTATCTTCCTTCAAAGAATGGAGTAGAAGTCTCTTGACCATTATGGAAATGAAAACAGTACCTTACCTAATAATTTTCCTTGACCTCCTGGGGGAACAATTTTGGATCATATACTTTTGAAAAGTAACTGCATATAAGTAAAAGTTTTGTTGACTTTTAATTTCTCAACCAAACTTATCTCAGTCCCTTAACATTTACTTTATTTGCATGCTTATTTCTTTCTATCTTTAGGATAGTTTGATATAATCTCAGTTTTAATTGATCATATACTGTTAATGGTTTCTTTGAATATGGAAATGTCATCTTTAAAATACTCTACATAATACTTCATAAAGTTATATATTTATATGATCAAATATCACTTGCTATTATAAAATAATATATAATAATTTATTTATCTGGTAGCTGATATGGCTTCATTTTCTGTGATCAGATACTACTTCAAACTAGTCATGTTCTGGCTGACATGGGTGGATCATTGACTAAACAGATACCTTCATGATTAAAATATTTTAGGCCCTAAAGCAATTGAAATAACTATTAGGGTTCTCTGCTCTAAAATTCTGTTCATATAAAACAGTGTATCTTATGTAATTTTTTAAAGAACGTAAGTCAAGGGCATCTTGGGTACATTGGCTGTGTTTTTTGGTGGTTATTTTTAAAAGGAAGAGTTCTCAACTATTTTTAAAATTGATTTGAAAGGGCAAAGTAGTCAAAATTTTATGTAAATGTAACACATACTGGAATATCTTATTTTGGAGTGACTTTTAATATTAGATATTCTTATTACTGAAACTCAGTTCATAGTTCAAAGCCTGAAATACAGGTGATGCTTTTGACATTATATTTTAGTTACTATGGATTCAGAGAGATCTACTCAAAAGCATATTAAGAATAAGCAGAGTGTGTAGGTGTGTGTGTTTGTTGTGTGCAACACACTAATGTTTTCATGCCAATTGGTTAAAGTATCCAAAATGTTAGGCAATATTATAAATACAATGAAACTATATGTTTCCAAAAGAAAAGTGGATCTTCATCAACTTATAAAAAAATCCCCAATTAGCAAACTTTTGCAAGGTAGTTTGTTACTTATGATGACTATTTACATAGCTAAAATCCTAGTCTTTCAATGGTACTTATCCTCAGAAAACATGAATTCGTTTGGTTATTCACATAGCACCCACTTCGGAATCCTAAGGTAGGGAAAACAATAGTGTAGCACATACCTAACACACCAGGTGTGTCGTACCTGACACGCTGACTCCAGAGGACTCAGGCCACTCTGCCATCTTGGAACTTGGCTTGTTATCCTGTGAGCCAACTTTGAATGGAATCTGTTGGATATCATTTATCCTACAGGAAATCATACATACATCTTTAAGATGCTCTCTGCTGGCTTGAAAGGCACCAGATTGACGGCCCAGGAGGTTGCAGTAGCCTAGATTTTAAAGGCCATCTCTTCTCTCTTTGGCAGCAGCCAGGCAGTTGTCCCCCTCCTGTGACACCAATATGCCTCATGAGGAAGGGCAGCCAAGGGAGGGCATTTTTCAGGCCCCTTCCCGGTTCAGAGCATCCCAATGAGGTGCCAATTGTCGTGATGGATTCTGTGCCCATGGCCATCTGCTTACTGGGCTTTGGGCAGATGCCAGCGTACTTTTCTCTTCATGACAATGCAGTCACAATTGGGTAGCAGTGCTGTCTTCTCTCCATTACTGACCTGGCAAGGCTGGACCTTAGATCTCTTGCTGTAAACAATGTGGGAGTGGTTCTCCTGACAGAACTTGATGGAATCGTTGGCTTGTGAATTTGAATCATTATTTCACCTTTTGTCTTCAGGGTCCTGGTAAAGAGGGACTTTTTAAAGACCCCAGTGTACATGGATGTTTGATGCCAGTTTATATGAGAATCTTAACTTGGAACAGCAGGCCAATCAGGAGAGAGATTTTAGTCTATGTGTAGCCAGAACCTCCATGAGGCCATATTCTTCCCTTGCTGCTGGACCCTATGTGTGTAACTGGTCTGAAACACACCATGATGGTGAATATCTGATCCTCTCCCCTTAGCCTTTCACCACCCATCAACTGGAATTAATTAATATCTCCTCTAAATTTCCCTATACCTATTTCTTGGAGCTCTGGTATCCACCTTTATAATGATAATTTATCTGTATTCCTTATGTTCTCTTCTAAGCTGTAATCTGAGGGTCAGAAGTCTTGTCTTGTCATCCTTTCATTTGCACTGTGCCTAGGCCAGTGCTTTATACATAGATGGCACTGAATATGTTGGATGAATGCCTACATCAAAGGAAGCAGGATACTGAATAAAAAACATGAGCTTTCACATAAAATCCAAATCCAAACTGTGGCCTTTAATAATAAAGGCTAAATTGTGCCTTTATTTCCTAGGGATTCAGAAGTATGATTAGAGATGCAAACTTATTGTTGAGCACTATTATATACCAGGCATTTTCCCAGCAGTTTACCTATCTTTTTATTTCTTTGCCTCCTACAGCATCACTAAAAATTTGATTCCATTATTATCTCATTTTACAGGTGAGGAAACTGAAATGCAGAAAGCTTACATAACTTGTTCAGTGTCATACAGGTAGTAAGATGGTGAATACAGAATTAAATAGATGGTTAATTTGTTTTTTGAGAGCAGCCATATGCTTACTCACCTCAAAGATTATTTTGTTCATGTTTTAAGGTGGAGAGACATGATGAAAGATGGAGGTAACCTTGGCCACAGGCAGGGCTCATTACAACTAAAAGATTTTCACAAGAAAATAGAAATAATATGAAAAGCACTGAGGTTTTATTGTGAAATAGTTCATTCTCAGTTTTTCTAGTCCAAATGCATGGTTCATCTTATAAATCAAGGCTTACAGAGCACCCAAAATACTGTACAACAGATATTTGAATGATGATGTTCTAAAGTCTGAGTGCAATTTACCAGGAATTAGATTCTAAAGTCAGTTTGAACTAAGTTTTTCAAGAAAAATAGCAAAAAATGTTTTGTTTTGAAATGTCATTTCCAGGCTGCCTGTAGGTTCCGGAAGAGGCTGCTGCTAGACGGGATTATAAAGTCCATAAGTGAATTGCCCTTTCCATTGCTATTGTAATGCCAGAGCCTGCCCCAGCATCTGGCATATTTATCTAGTCCACAAAGAAATATATATTTATTATATATATATTTAAATATATATTTATATTTATTATATTTATATATAAATAAATATTTATATTTATTTGTGGACTAGATAAATATATGCTAGACTCCTCTCTAGTTCTGTGGAGAACTCTTAGAATTCAGATAAGCTTTAATTTTCTTTCTATTGAAAAGACTTAAAATTAGATATATTTTAATATAGTACAATGGGAAGAATGTGATAGAAAACTTGGCTTTTCTCACCTTTGGCTCAGTTAATCACATCTTTCTTTCTATGATGATATTAACTTATACATCTCTAAAAACTTATCTGAATTTACTTAAATTCCAGCTTTAATGTTGAAGAATAAATATTTCAACTAAGTTTTGAAAGTTTGTTGGCCCAAGTTTATCTATCAAGAGGTGCTTCTTAAACTTTTGAACATCTCTGGGCCTTTGCTGCGGAGAGTCCAGCTCAAGAGCTATGAAGTCTGCCTTTTTGATGCAAGTGAGCATCATAGCACAGTTGAAGAGTCTGCTAAGTACTGTGTAGCAAATGTTATACCTGCCCATGTAGGATTGTTTCATCTCCTCTTTTCTAATTGGAAGAGACAGTATCAGTCTAAGAAAATGTGTGAATAATTTGCTTAAAATGAAGAATGGTTTATAATTCTCCAGAGCAGCAGGTTATTACACTTATGAGGAGGTTTTGGTAATTTCTACACATTAAAATATAGAGAAGCACTATATATAGTCCTGGAAATTTAAACGTCCTTCTTCAATGCAAGTATAACAGTACTAGTGATAACAGAAGGCAGCCCGTTTGTAAAATGTTCTGTTTAAAATCAGTGCATAGCATTACATTTTTGGTTTAGTATTGTTTGCTTCCAAATACTCGATAATAACCTAAAATACCAAGTGATTGTCTTGGTTTTTGAGACAGGTTATGATCTATGTGAGGAGTGAAGGGGCCAAGGATCCTTACAGGCAGTGGAAACAGCTAGCGTCTCTACTTCTTGCTAGACAGAAAACCCAAAATGCCCAAGGGAGTAATTCTTCTAGGAGACAGGATTGGTGCTCAAAAGAACACATGTGTTTATAAATCTCTTGAGTGGGGAGACAGGTAATGGTGGTGTGTACAAGAAGATAGTTCCAAGTGGACCCAAAGCTATTATTCTAATGTGGTATGGAACTAAGAGATAGGAACAGAACCAACACATGCATAACACCTTCCAATTCTATTCACCTCTAGAATCTTTAAGTACATATTTAATCTTCGTTGTCTAGTATTAGCCCCACTTTACAAATGAGGTGACTGAGTCTTAAAGAGGCAAAGGCAGGTCTGAGGCTACACAGCTAATAAGAGTATCGATGGAAATTGATGTACATATAGCAGAATTCAGCATCTGATGCTCTTTCCATGACATCCCATTGCAGGTGTGGGTGAGTCTTTTCATGAAGGGACATAGCTTATATTTTTAAGCATGCAAATAGGTTGTGCTTTTAAGATCAGCCAGTTTTGTGTTGGCTGCTGTAGTAAATACTGATCTCTGTTAACACAAAGTGAGTGATAATCATTTGAGATGAGACAGTATCATATTTTTAAAAGTTTAGAAAATCTGGAAGGGTGAAACTTCTCACATTAAAAGACTTTATTAGAAATGAAGGAGTGCCAGTGATCAGAGTTTTTGAGGAATGAAAGCATTTTACAGGAGGTAGAGAAGAAATTCACAAGGATACACAAAGGTCAGCTTTTAACAGCAACAATGAAATTCTAGTGTTCAATGATTTTGTTTATTTATAATTATTAATGGCTCCAAACTGTATGCCTGGAACATTTGTCTTTGTAGGGAAGCTAAAAATATAACACATTTTCCAAGGAAATATTAACTGATGATGAAAGAAGATGATTTCCAGATTATACTAAGAATATTGCTTCAAAGCCTGCAGTATAGATTTCAAACTCCAGGGATTCAAGGAAGAGTATTATGCCAAAATCTCAGATGGGTAGGTTTTTTTTGCTAATGTCATCGTTCATATACTTTTTGCAAGTTCAAATAGAGAGCTTCTATAGAAATTGTGAATCATGTGAGACTTTTCCGTGGAGTGTGGTATAAAATAAAGAAACTCTGGAGTCTGGTGTAAGACACAGGGAAGTCAATTGGCCTAGTCAATTGTTATTGATTAGGTTAGAGTTTGAGGTGCTGGGATATGACTAGATATACCCACTGGGGTAACTCAGTCTCTGGGATAAATCTCAGGAGGAAGTGAAGAATGAAAGCCCAATGCATTCGAGGAAAATCTCCTACTTGGAAAATATACCTCAGGCTACAAGTGACTACTAAGGCACCTAGAGTCTAACTCTGGGCATCAGTTGGGGAGGTAGAGAGCAGATAAGAACAGAGAGAACTGGGGACCTGAGGTGGGCAAGAATTTCCTCCAGGAAGGCGGTTTTTTGATTGGACCTTGGTTGCTTGTTTAGGGATTAGGAAAGGATCTAAACATCCCAGAATAGGAACTATTCAGAGGAAAGCAAATCCCAGAGGGATTGATATACTAGATTGGTCATTTAGAGAGTGACCCAAATGTCTGAACCTGGGTCTGTAGTCAGTAATGAGTCTCTAATACAGGTAAAAAAAAATAGCTTGATTGTTCCCCTGGCATCCAAGACTGAGCCCAATTTGCAAGCAGAGTGACCTGATGCTGAGTTTCAGGTTGCTGGGTTACCCTGACCACAAATAAAGCTGGTCCCCATGATAAGGTATTATTAATAGCTTAGGTTGCCTCCATAGACTATAAGACCACAAGGAACTAAATGCATTAATAGTCTTCTTCACCATGGTTTATTCCAACCTATGGTATGCATTTTCTTATTCTTTTTAAAAGGAAATTGTGTTATGGAATCTTGTTGACTATCTCATTCATCAAACTTGGTTCACACTGGGTCTCAGCTATTTCCAAAATAAAAGAAACCCTTAGAGGATAAAAATATATAACATTCAGCAGATTCTAACAACTATATCCCAAGCATACTTTGAGCAGTGTTACTTAGAATAAATGTCTCTCTCTACTCCCTCCAGCCATCTTCACTGCCCCAACTTATCCCTTACTTCTTCTCCAATTCAACCATGATTACTACTTTCTTTTCTTTTCTTTTCTTTTTTTGGTAGGGGAGTGCAGTTTATTATACCGGCGGGCCCAAGGCAGAGTCTCCTCTTAACCAAGGTCCCCGACCAGCATTTGTGAAAATCTTTTATACCCCATGTGTATGTGTCCAAACCCACCAGCCCAAATCCCTTGAGGCTTACAAAGGAAGGGTAAATACAATCACAATAACCCCATCATTCACGTGTTATATGTTTAAACAGTTAATAATCAATAAGCCCGTGGTTATATTCCAACCAGTTAATAACCGATAAGCCTGTGGTTACATTCCAATAGATACTGTCCAGAGGCAGGCGTGATTAGTGTCTGTTTTCTCTTAACCTGGATGTGATCTTCAAGATTCCCCTGCCCAGAGGGGGTCTTATCCTTCCATTGTCATTCCCACAGGCACTAAGCACAGAGTTCAGAGTCCATTGGAGAGGCAGCGAGCAGGATCAGCACGGCCAGGCCTGAGATGGAGTCCAGGCCCTATGGATTCCTTCTTCCTTCCCCCCTCTTGATGCTCTTAGTTTCTCCCACAATTTTTAAGTTCACGGTGTTTTCTGGTGGCCATCCTGCTCCCATAGGGGTTCATTCGACCTCACAGAGTATGTGGAGGCAGTTAGGCTTCATTTCCACCCCATAGTCTCCTCCTATCCCTTCTCTAAATGTTTAATCATGCACTCCAATACAGTTGCCTTAGATTCACTTCCCCCCATCTTGCTTACCTTCTCAGACCTTCTTCTACTTTTCCTTTTCGTTCTGTCTACAAAGTTCTCAGTACCCTATGTACTTCTGATATTTCCACTCAGTGACACTTAAATTGCCATTCTGCCTCCTTCCTAATTGGGGTGAGAAGAGCCTTACCTGCCAGATCCTAGAGGGAGAAGGGGGATCGGCATGTCTTCACCTGCTGGTCAGCACAGCTGAACCAGAACATCACATGGTCTAAGACTGTTTCTCCCTTAAAGTCCGTTCTGCCTTGGTGGGCTTGAAAACACAGATGGGTTAAATATCCCAGGTCCCAGACCATCTCCGGAAAAGCCAATTCATACTCACTTCTGTATCCCCCTTCTTCTAGCCTAACAATTCTGAGGGGGTCAAGAATTTCACAGCAGACAGGACACCTCCTGGGGGAGGGCAGAATACAAGCATACAAGGACCAGTTTCCTACCCTAAAAATCCCCTGGCAATCTCTTGGTAATAATTTTCCTTGAGACGGCATGGACACACCTCCTAAATGGCCTTCACAAATTTCCTTCCTAAACCCTAGCACGCTCATC